>NC_089792.1:13494420-13606920 GCF_040412425.1 Macrobrachium rosenbergii | reverse complement strand
ATATATATATATATATATATATATATATATATATATATGTGTGTGTGTGTGTGTGTGTGTGTGTGTGTGTGTGTGTGTGTGTGTGTTGAATTTAAATAACGACCAAAACTAACGGAAAGAAAAATGAAATGGGTCAATAAAAGCCAGTGCTAAGAATTTTATATGAAATCATGAAACAGAGAACAAAATAACGCCGAATGTCCTCTGTATATTACTTATAATGTCTTTATTTCTGTTCTCTGCAGACCATAGACATCTATAATGGCAAACTCTGCCAAGTTCTTGAACAGTTATAGACAACAGGTATCATTAGAGTGGGTCCGAATCAGTAAAATAAGTCTAATCCTTCGGGCCAGCCCTATAGGAGAGCTGTTAATCAGCTCAGTGGTCTGGTAAAACTAAGGTATACTTAACTCTTACTACCTCAGAGGAGGCAATGTAGGATTATGTAACACCCATTTCTTATCTTGTATTTTTTATTTCAATAAGAACGAAACATCCTTGGTTATTCTTTCCGATTTAAATCAATCTTCAAGTTGAGTCACAACAAAACTGGATAAAGCTTATATACACTTTCACGAGGATTATCTTAGACATTAGTTAGCTTCCTCATGTCAGAACTTCTCATTTCAGAAACATAAAGACCAGGCTATAGACTCTCCGACTTGAAATGATATTCTAAATACGTCGGGCGTTATGATTTAGATTTTTTGTTTCTTACGTATTCTGAGAAAGCGGAGAATGGGGGCAGTGTGACGATGAACGTCAGCATGACCACATTTAAATATCTCCGCACCTTATCAGTGACACACCGCGAGTATCCTGTGACAAATGAGCAACGCCACTTTCCTAAAGCATACATTCTTCTCTCTCTCTCTCTCTCTCTCTTTATGATTTGGGGGGAAACTAGGTATTGCTGTAGGACTGCCAGTCTACATGCACAGCCATTAATAACGGATTAAGAACAATGCTGAATTCGAAAAAGCTTACAGTTCCCTGACTCTGGGAATTGTAAGCTTTTTTCGAATTCACATTGTTCGTAATCTGTTAATAATGGCTGTGCAGATTAAGAACAATGTGAATTCGAAAAAAGCTTACAATTCCCTGACTCTGGGAATTGTAAGTTTTTTTTGAATTTACATTGTTCTTAATCTGATAATAATGGCTGTGCAGATTAAGAATAATGTGAATTCGAAAAAAACTTACAATTCCCTGACTCCAGGAATTGTAAGCTTTTTTTTTTAATTCACATTGTCCTTAATCTGTTATTAGTGACTGTGCATGTAGGCTGGCAATCCTAAATTACAAGTTTATGTCCCATACTGGATGGTGGGCAAGTAAACAAATACTAATCATCCTTCCCATCCACTACAGATGATGGTAAATATTAGCCTCGCTATCCATTAAAAAAAGTAAATGGTTTTAAAGAGATAAGTATGTTGGCATAACCTACATTTGACAAAACTCTCAGAATGAAATTAACCTTCTGTAAAAGTTTAATGAATCTTAATTCGAATATTACTGCAGAGTTTCATATATAAAGTTCACTCTGTATGGTGGACAACGATGTATGTCTACATATTTCGTTTTTGTGTGTAACAACGATAGACTAGGGGTAATATCATTCACTGTTAGACTTGCCGTCGCTTTATCCACAGTCTGACTCTCTTATAATACGGTCATTTTCTATTTAAATATACAAAATGACGAGAGAAAAAGCAGCAGGTATGAAAATAGCAGCCAAGTGTGAAAATAATAGACAGAGATAAAGGGTGGATATAAAAAAGCAAAGAATAAAAAACGGTGAAGAAAGAGAATGAAAAAGACAATGACACAGAGTAAATGTCACCGCGATGACTTAGATTTGACAAAAGGGGAGCAACATCCGGGAGTGAGATTGGAGGAGTATCGTGCGAAATGCTTCCTAAGATAAAAAAATTAAAATAAAATAAAAGGATGATTAGACCTATGTTTGAACTACGAAGAGCTCCATTTTGATCAATGTTATCCAGTTATTTCAAAGTCTAATAATATTAGTGAGAATGTTCTAAAGGGTCATATAATATAATTGTTAAAGGCCCGTGTAAAATTTATAAAAGCTTTCGAACCCTTCTCAGGGTTCGTCTTCGGTCAAAATTTTGACTGAAGTTGAACCCAGAATAGGGTTCGAAAACTTTCATAAATTTAACACGACCCTTTAACAATTATATTATTTATGAACTCTCGTGACAGAGAGTTTTCCTCCCAACATTTGTGAGAATAACAAGAAGAGGAAGAATAAGGGAACGAAGAAACAGAAGAAGGAGAAGAAGAAAAAGAAGGACCGATCTCCGAAATGTCAAGCTGTTTTCTTTTATCCCGAAAGAAAGAAAGAAGCAAAAGTCACCGCCTGATAACGGCGCATTACAAATTGGCCGCGTAATTGACAGCAAGCATACGCATTTGTCACGCGTAATGCGATGTATCGGGAATAAGGGCTTCGGATGGGTGCTAATTACTTAGTCATTCCATTCTTTGATTTGTATCCTGTGTGTCACTCGTTTCCTATCCTCAGTTACAACAAGGTCTTTTTATTGTTGTCTGTTTTTCATACTAATTTTTATGCTGCATTATTATTATTATTATTATTATTATTATTATTATTATTATTATTATTATTATTATTATTATTATTATTCAGAAGATGAACCCTATTCATATGGAACAAGCTCACCACAAACTGACTTGAAATTCAAGCTCCCAAAGAATATGGTGTTCATTCGAAAGAAGCAACAGAATTTAAAGGGAAACACAGAAAGGGATAAGTTATTAGAAAAACCAATAAATTAACAAATAAAAAATAGATAAATAAAAACGCAAGTCAATGATTAAGATACAAAAACTATAGAAAAATAACATCTTGGGTAGCGAAGTTGGCCGTAATGTGAAAGGTTTAAAAGGCTGGGTGACAATCACTTGTGATAGTTCCTCTCTCTCTCTCGAATAATAATACCAATACTGATGGAGGTGACGATCAAAGCGGTCATTAGCAGGGGCGAGAAAATAAACATTTTTAATGAAACCTTCCAAGAGTTCACCCATTTCCCAACCCCCCCCAAAAAAAAAACTCGTGTGATTCTGCAACGTATCTTATTTATACCTCACCATTAAAGGTAAGGAAAAACTATTATTAAATGTCAAAGAGTCACCCCAAACTTATTCTTGATATACGAACTGTGCAACGTATTTTATTTATACGACTCTGTATGAAGTAAACGAAACGATTATTATATATCAAATTATCATCCCAAATTATAAATGATTTACGAACTGAGCAACGTAGTTTTACTTATTCAACTCCGTATACAGTAAAGGAAAAAGATTTTCATATGTCAAAGTGTCACCCCAAGTTATTCATGATATGCGAACTGAGCAACGTATTTTATTCATATAAGTTCGTAAAAGGTCAAAAGTCATCCAAAACTATATCAGGAAACACGAATATCGGTCTTTTTTTTAGGTTTTCTCTGACTTCTGTTAATCCCAAGAAATCAGACGTCATAAAAGAGAGCCGTTTGTATCATGCAGAATCGCCATTATTATTCGAAAGCAACGACACATTACACTTCTGGCACAGATTACTGATTAACCAGTGAAGGACACTGAGCAGCGCAGGTCGTTACAGTTGCCAGCTGAATGCAGTACATGCGTTCACTGTCAACGAGAGTAGACTGTACGGTATTCGCGGTTTCTCCGCGTGATTTAAATTTAAAAAGGTAACCAAGACGCTGGTCAGAATTCTGCGCCATTGCTAGAATGGCAAGTCATACAGGTTACACCGCTGTTTGAAGTTATCATCATCAACGGTTTTATCATCATCATCATCATCATCATCATCAACATCACTGTCGTCACCAACATCATCAACATCACCATCGTCATCAACAACACTATCGTCACCATCATCATCAACAGCTCTATCATCATTATCATCATCACCATCAGCAATACTATCTTCACCATCACCATCAACAACTCTATCGTCACCATCATCATCAACTCTATCATCATCATCATCATCAACAATGCTATCAACACTATCTTCACCATCATCAACAACAGCTCTATCATCACCACCATCATCAACAGTACCATCTTCACTATCATCATCAACAACTCTATCACCACCATCATCATCAACAACACTATGGACACTATCTTCATCATCATCATCATGATGATACGTTCAGACGACAGCAAGGAATATAATTAACGAGGTCTATTCATTAGACCTTGATAATTAACATGTAATTAACAATTTTATTTAGTATTCATTAATAGATGAAGAATAACAGCAGGTTGATCAACATACAGACTTTCTACGAGTGATTTTTGTTGTTTACAAATTGACATTCAGTAATCTCAGAGTAGCTTTGTCTTGTTAGTGATCAGAGCTAGGTACGTTTTACTTCCCAAAAGTTGCCACTTAGCGTAAATTCCTCTACCCTGCACCTGAAAACCAATTCACATCCAATGTAAATAAAAGATATACCAGACACATTTTATTATGCTTTCAGTAAAATAAGAACTCGGTGTTTTTAATCATTTACATAAAATAGAATATTTATTAATCAATTAATTAATTTATCTATTTGGTTGCTTCGCAGAGCAGTACCAGTTGCTAAATATCTTCTCTCTTCGCACTGCCTATTTCAATAAAAGTCTCGCAAATACTACCATTACATATCATCCACTATCATATTACAGCTACCTACTAAACCCTCGCAGCAACAGAGGAAATATCATCTGCTGCCCTCAGCAGGTTTGAAATTGCCTCACCTGCGAGTTGTTTTGTTTTTATTTTTTCGTACCACGGCTATAACTTCTCGGCCGTGAGAAAACGAGTTTTCTTAGGCCAGTGAACCATTTATATCTCGCATCAGGTTCAGTTTACCGCCATGTGAAGGTCTCTCAAACGCTATAACCACGTCGTCTGCCTCTAGAGAAACTTCCTGACTTGCGCAATCCGAGGCTCGACTCATCTTCCTGTGAATTCTAGGAACCGCTGCTCTGGCTTTCAGTTCTAGTTCCTTATTTCCATTTAATGTTTTCGTTATCATGCGGCTTCCGTTCGAGTGGCTGGTCTGCAAGAACGTGAAGGAAACTCAGTGACATTCTCTTTTTAAATACTCCAGCGACAAAATGTTTCAAGGTTTCAGGTGCTACTTTGGCTTGTTATCTACGCGTCACCTACTCCGAGGTGGTGGTACTAAACACCTTATGGTGAATGTAAAGTAGACGGCTGCACGAAGATATCGTTTATTAATATAATTTGTCGACCACACGATATAGAAATGGGTGCATGTGATACTTTGATCCCCGAGGGTCTAGTACTAAACACGGCGTCCCATGGAGCTTCCTCCATGTTTAGTACTACTCCAGTGACACGTAGATAACAAGCCAAAGTAGCACCAGGATTTAGAAGAGGTGTAGGCTAGGTCAGCATTTAAAAAAAAATGATAAATGCCTACGCACCCTTACGTAAGTTCTCAGCCCTAGGAGAGCTGTTAATCAGCTCAGTGGTCTGGTAAAACTAAGGTATACTTAACTTTTTCCTCGGCAGCGGGAGAGAGAGAGACTCTGGTGCGTACCAGAAAGTAGAAGGTTTATGAACAATGGACGTGGAAATTACACGGTTGGATTGTGCTTTACTCCGTGTACGACTACAAAAGGAGACATACTTTTCAAAGGGACGCTAGATAGACCACAAACAATAGGGGCTAGGATGTAGTAAGTCTTAAGGATTAGGGGTCTGTAGTCTTCGTAGCGTGTGGTAAGCTTGTAGGGGATTTTAAAGGGAGGAGGAGAGAGAGAGGAGAATCAAAATAGTGTTCAAGCGGGAAACATGACTCTCTCGGAACTATGGAGATAATTTTATGCTTAGGCTTAATTCAGGTCTATTTAACTCAGTGAGACTATAGTACAGTTTAGTAGGAATTATAACTTCACACTATATTGAGTTGTTTCGTTATTGCTCTAATTTTCATTCTCATTCGGATTTTATCCTTCCCCAACTTCTATCATTCTGAAGACGTTACACCGAAATCTGAAACAAATTACGACCATGACGAAAGAACGAAAGTTTTAAGTCGCTGCACCATCCCTACACAAGCGCAAAAAAATAAAACAAACGAACAGATAAAGAAGTACCCTGGTCCAGCACAAACCACAGAACAAGTGCTTTAGAATTTATGGGTCATTGTACCTCGAGTTGATTACTGGAATACCAGAGTCAGAATATTTCCATCTGTCAAAATAGTTTAATTACTGTTGAAAGCACTACGATGCAAAATGGGAAATTCTTGTTTCATTTCTTATCTCTTGTTTAGGAATATGTGAGGGATATTATTGATAAAAGTATGAAGTTAGTAGAATTGCTTCCCAGTTCTATGTTCTTTGGTGTAATTACTGGTTTTATTAAGTACTATGTTGGAAAAGTGTGCATTTATAATTCCTGGATTATGCACTGATGTTTCCAGAACATTTGTCAAACACCTCTCTCTCTCTCTCTCTCTCTCTCCCTTTGACATAAACGCACTGGTGTGCAACACTCCCCACACTCGCTTAAGAATCAATACCATCTTAAGGAGAAACTGTTCTAGAATATCAGATTAGTTCAAGAACATCCAAAACATGTGTAGTAAGGGATCTTTGACCGTCTGTCTTGCTTTCGCTGATTTGTGTTAAGAATATACAATGAACGATCACTTGTTTCTTGTTAATCCTCTAAGGTAAGATTGAGAATTTCACAGTAACTGAATTCTGAGAATTTCACAATAACTGAATTCACTTTGCTGGAATCGGCCAGAAGAGTTCTAGGTGTTCTTGGTCAAGTCCACTGACCATCTTTAATCGATAAATTGATAAAACAAACATTATATTTCCTACTGCATGAATTAGTCAAGCCAGTAACATAGGCACTGTTACACTGGAAATGCCAAAGTTTCTTTTATATAAAATCTTATGGAGATATACATGATAAAAATTATTGACAGTGAAAACCTTAAACCTCTCTTCTTGGAACTGCTCCATAAGAACAGGCAGAAGAAGTCACTCGTGCAATATTCACTTTTCTCTGATGTTTAAGGGATCGTATATCTTATAAATTCTCTTTATGTACTTCAGAAAAGTCTCCGAAGAGTTTCGTTACGTGTTGAGTACGGTGGAACTTTTTGTTTTGTAATGCACGATGAGCATAGCATCCTCCGGATACAGTATTGTGCTTTCTGGGAGCCTGGTTCAGTGATTTCATCTGGCCAAGATCACTTTACAAGACGATTCTATCCTGACCATGAGAAAAATCTAACCTCGTTACACACACATAAACACACACACATGTGTGTGTTTGTGTGTGTGTAATGAGTCTAGAATCGTCTTGTAAAGTGATCTTGGTCCGCTGAAATCAATGAACCAGACTCCCAGAATGCAGAATACTGTATCCAGGAATGCTATGCTCATCGTGCATCACAAACCAAAAAGTTCTTGTCATAAGCTATATGTATACACACACAAACAAACACACACACACACACACACACACACACACACACATATATATATATATATATATATATATATATATATATATATATATATATATATATATATACATAATTAGCTTATGACAAAACTTACATCCATACAGTGCAGAGTACAATGAGGATACATATAACAGAATATAACTCTCTGAGAACGATTAAAAGTTTACACGATGTAAGTAGAAGAGTTAACAGATTTGTTGTAAAAGTGGTTCTGAGACAAAAACGATGAATTGTGTGCCGAAGGCTGTTTAGTTTCTTATTTGACGGACTGGTGCGAGAAATCGGAGAGAGTACATTAAATACAGCCAGACGGCTGAAGAATAAGAAAATGAGTCGTGAATGGAATGAGGAATACCTGATATCTGTAGATGATGCAGAGGTGACTGGGAATGCTGAAGAGAAATTGCTTTTGCAAGGGGAGTAAGTTGAAGTCAATGCGAGCGAGAGTAAGTTTACGATGGAAAGTGGAAAACAGGAAGATGGAATAATCAATGTTCATATGGGCGATGAGAGAAAAGAAGCAAAAAATCTGCAAGAGAACTGTAGCTGTAGAAGAGAAGGGTGGAAAGTCTAACGGACTGTCGGGCCAAGTCACCTTTAAGTAAGAAGGACTGAAAATGTGTAAAAGGTGGAAATATTATGTAGAAGTCATGAAAAGCTTCAGCGGGCAATAAATTTTCTCAGATTGTGTTGAGAAGGTTTGATCATGTGGAAAGAAAGGAGGATGGTCAATTTGTGAAAAAAGTGTACAATTTAAAAGCGTTGGGAGGAAGGAGGGAGGAAGGCCCCGGAATGGCTTTAGTAAATTAAAAAAAATGATTGAAATAGAAGGGTCTTCATAATCAGAATGCGAAAGAGTGCATGTACAATGGTAGTATGTGGCGCAGTGATGCAGCAGTGTTCAAAGGATGGTGGCTCTCCTATATGAGTAGCTGAATCGGCTGATACTGTGGAAGTATTCTGCACAAGAGGTTCATCCAAAACCATAACTCGCTTCTCGTTTAATTACCCTTTCAAAAGCCTTCAGTCAAATGCGGAACTGAAGTGGAAGCAAATGACCTACTAACATTTCTGGAGGCGGTGTCAACATCTCGAAGCATAAAAGTTTTTGCTTAAAAATAGGAAATGTCCCAGCAACTAAGATTTTAACGAATACAACTCTTGAATGTAAATGTATCTGTTTTGACATCCGTGTTCATAAAACTCTTTAACATTTAGGCTTTAATTTCTCTGTACTGAATAACAGTTTGCTTGCTAAGCTTTCATCTTTATTAAGGGAAACGACGAACTAGAGAGAGAGAGAGAGAGAGAGAGAGAGAGAGAGAGAGAGAGAGAGAGAGAGAGAGAGAGAGAGAGCAATGACGATACGTTGACCGTTACTTGGAAACAGTTTAAATTCAGGGAAAAAAAAAACTTGTATTGTGTGGACTTGTTTTAATCTACTAACCCGTGCAATGTTCTTGACATATAAAATCGGACGGATGAGTGATCTCTCTCTGTCTCTCTCACTTTCACTAAATACTGAAATATATACTCGTGTATCATCGACAATAATCTTGAAGATTTACTAGTAACCTCTTGACGTCAACCGCCCCAGTATGCTTATTTATAGAGAATGTAAACAAAATCTTACTCCTTGTAGTGATTATAATGTATTCTTTCTTTATATACGATATATTTCAGCAGCAAGCTGTTACCCTTGAAATGGATTGGCTCCAGAGAAAAACACAAATAATACTCAAAACCACATGGATAAACTTCCTATGCGGGAAACTTCCACAATATTGTCTGAGCAACTCAGAGTACTCAGCCATCTTTCAACCTATGTTAACCATCTGGTCATTCTAGCTATAGGCGGACTAGGCGAATGCCTAGTGCCTCCAAGCCACCGGGGGGGCCCCGGGGTAGCATGGAAAATTTAAATTTCCCAAGCCACTCGGTGGCCCCCGAAAAGTTTGAAAATTTGAAAGATACTATCATGTGCACCTTATATTATATGTATACCTGTGACAATTTTCATTTATTAGCATTTGTGTAATTAATTGCAATTGTTGGCACTACAGATTTCTGTGCTATATAATTAGTTAGACCCATCATTCCCGCTAAGGGACCCTAAACCCTATATTTTAGGTAAAATGGTTGTCACACCGAAATCTAGATAAGCAACCCATAGTATACTACAGACATTGTACTTTCAGTTTCGGTGGGGTTTTA
Source organism: Macrobrachium rosenbergii (assembly GCF_040412425.1). Lineage (NCBI taxonomy): Eukaryota > Metazoa > Arthropoda > Malacostraca > Decapoda > Palaemonidae > Macrobrachium > Macrobrachium rosenbergii. The sequence goes on along the minus strand of NC_089792.1, from coordinate 13,597,126 downwards.
GCGTTTGCGCGCTCATGTTTAAATACCACCTCCATTTAAATGCCACGTGGTCGTTCTTGACTTCTGTCAAAACATTACAGATCGCAATTTCTTTATTACTTTCGGATTTTCTAATTTTTTCGTGGTTTCTTGCGATGTTTACGTTTCTCGGATAGATAAACGTTTGTCCTCGAGTCATTTCATACCTAAGGCGGGTAGTTGGCAAGCAACTACTTTGTATGGCACGTCGTTTCACAATGTCTCCATGACGGTTTGTTTACATTTAGTCTGTGGTACCATGAATGACTGAATTCAGGGATTTTATTATATTCGTTCGTTTTTCCAGGTAATATTACTTAGTTCGATTCGTTATACAGCTGTTCCAGGATGCCTAGGCCAGGGAAACAGTTGAAACAACAGAGGGGATGCACATTTAGGGGATGAAGCATTCAAGCAAAAACTTGAAACTGAAAAGAAAATCTTCAGTGAAAGTCCATCCATAAAACGTTCTTTGTTTTAGAACGTAAATCGTATTCAGTGGAAAGCCTGTTGACGCAACTAGTGGGAAGTACTGTATTATGAAATGTGATTATATTGAAGGTGTATTTAGAAAAATGCCTGTCCTTATTGTCGTGAAAATTCTGATACTGACGTGAAAATAGTATATAAATTACTTGACTGTTCCATTTTTGTTATGTGCAGAGGGTGTGAAATTATTATAAATGATGATACATGTAATTCAAGCTTTTTACCATTAACTTCTATGGTTGTTTATGTAACAATGTTGTTGGGGTTAGGCTACAATGGGTTTTCAAAACTGACTGCACAAGCAGTTGCTAATTATAATGCAGGCTGTAAGGCCAGTCACTTAGATACTGTCTTGGCTTCCAGCGCACTAATATTTCATCATTATACCTAACCAAGATAGATGAAAATATGGACTTGCCATTCAAGAAATAGACCAGAAAGAAAAGGAAGACTGTAAAAGATACAGATTGTAAAGCAGGAGAAGGATCAATGCCAGGAAACTTAAAAAATCAACAAAAATCATCAAATAATCAAGAAAAAACATAAAAAAACTTTGCCGTCTTCAACTTGAATTATCTCAAAAGTACCTATCTAGGGGCCCCCAAACAGCATCTTGCCTAGGGCCCCCACAAAGCTAGAAACGACCCTGAAGTAACTCCATATATTTTCTAATCTTTCAGCCCTTACTATGCACAAAATACGTAAATGTTAACTCATTTCAATAAATGATCATTCATTTCAATAGCCTGGAATAGGTGAATATGATATACGTGGATCTAAGAAATGCATAGGGTCTACCTGATGGAAATGCATTGTGGAAGATGCTGCGGATTGGTGCAGAAGGTTCTTTGCTGAGTAATAAAATGTTTTGTAGATTCAAACTTAGCAAGTGTTCATATTTGTAGATGAGTCTAAGATAGCGGTGAGTTATGTCTCAGTATCTGTAAAATATCATTATATTGGGGGAAATGCAAGAAGTCAGAGAAAAAATATTAAAGGAGTGTGCAAAGACATACTCTAAAAGGAAAGGATCCTTGAATGGAGCTGACTAATGTTCAAAGATGAAGTATTGGTGATAGTGACGATAAACTTTAGACTAGTGAAAGAGCTTGAAAAGCTTTCTAAGACGAGAATGTCGAAGGTGGATGTAACTAAAGGTAAGGGTAGAGGGCAAATGAGAATTAGAAGCTGGAGCAATGAATGTTAACGTAGCAAAGTGAATTAACGCATGGTTGTTGAAACTCGCTCATGCGGTCGGGTCTAGTGCTATCACGGAAGGTGGTCTAGGCATTCGGGTCGTTTCGGCCGTAAGTCGTTTCGGCCGAAGTACGTTTACGTGCAAAACGGGCGCCGTGTTTACTACCAGCCCCTTGGGGATGTACGTCAAACATGAAATAATAATGGTAAATACCATAAACATAACGTCTTACATTGTTTTGGATGTTACATGGCCTAAATGACTTACGGCCGAAAACGACCAGGACCGGGGTCTAGTGCTATCACGGAAGGTGAGAGCTCCTATTCCCAGTTTAAACAAAACTTCAAAGACGATTCAAGTACAGTTGTACTTCGCTGAGAAATGTGTACAGTTTTAAGGATGACAGATGTTTCCTTTCTTAAAGCCGTATCCTACGAAAGCAGAATGGAAAGAAAGGTTTTCGCCGTACTCATCGTGTCCTCAGCGATGAGTCAGTGTCGGATGTCGTTCTGTGATGTCAAAGGCAGCTGACTAGCCTATATCATCGATGAAGGGTTGAGCTGTTTGGTGGTGCGGCTTCTGAGTTTTTCTTGGCTTGTTCGCTGAACTACAGAGCTTCATCGAGTGATCAATACCTGTCTGTTTTCTGTACATTTCGTTTCTTGGTTCTGTGTGTTGTGGGATGATGCACTCTTCTGTTAGTTGTTTCTTTATCATTTATTGTCAATGATGACAAGTGATTCTCTCTCTCTCTCTCTCTCTCTCTCTCTCTCTCTCTCTCTCTCTGTGTTTGTTTGTGTGTGTGCGTGCGTGTGTGTCGAGCGTCTTCATGAAAAGCCCATTATTTCCACAAAACCTCAATTATTTACATTTAACCTATCGTCTTTTAAACTACAAAATTACCCCGATGAAAATTTCTTCAGACATTTCAACATCGGTTTGGCATTTTAATGACGCAGCTAGCTGTAGCAACGGGAAAATGACTTAGAAATGGTCACATAACACCTGAAAGACAACTGTTTTTGGCCCCCTAACTGTTTATTCAATGCAGACAAAAACAACGCTCCCTACATGGCAGGCAAACAGATTTCTGCATTCAGTTCGCAGTGGACGGTAAAGTACCGACGCTGTGAGTCCTTGGGGACTGGCCAGTGGACTGAATGATTAATTAAATTCACCTGGAGTTGCAAGCTGCAGATTTATTACTCTTATTGTTATCGTTATTTGTTAAAGGTGTGTGTGTGTTTGTGTGCGCGCGCGTGTGTGTATGTAGGAGGTTAGGGGTAGTTGGAGGTAATGTTAAAATTTACTATGTCCACATTCAAAAATGCATAGAGTATATTTCTACTTTTATTTGGTGAGCATTTATATATACAATAGCATTTATAAACCAAGATCAACGTGGCTGGTTCCGTGCTTTATTTCATGAAGTTGCAATATCAAATAACTGTACAGTGACAGACTCGTGTTACGTAGGCAGTGCTGGAGGGTCTTTGCAGTGCCCTTTTTGGCAACCATGGCGCATTTCCCCTCTCTGTTAATTTTCGTCCATTCCTGATCGCTTCGTAAACTAGACTGAGTTATATTTAACTAGACTGAGCTATATTTATGGCGAGTCCGAAAGATTTGTTCAGTAAACTACAGCACGGTGAAAGCTACAGTTTCAATATGTAAGGTTTATGAGGCGACCAGGAATGGACGAAAATTAAAAGAGAGGGAAATGCGCCATGGTTGCCAAAAGGGGCACTGCAGAGACCCTCCAGTACTGCCTACGTAACACGAGTCTGTCACTGTACAGTTACTTGATAATGAAACATGGAACCAGCCACGTTGATCTGGGTTTACAAATGCTGTTGTATATAAATGATCACCAAATAAAAGTAGAAATATATACATTTTTGAATGTGGATATAACAAATCTTAACATTACCTCTAACTAACCCTAACTTCCTACACACACACACACACACACAAAAAAAAAAAGACAAACACTGGTTTTATCAATATCCTCGCCAAGAACATCATTACTGTCAAGAAATATCCTTGTGCAGTTCTCATGAAACTTGAACAGTTTTCGCGTGAATGTCGAAACAGTTCAGTGGAATAAATCGGGGATTACACCAAGATGAAGGAAAAGTTATACATTACAGCTGCTGTATTTATTTTTATATTAAACCGCTGCTGACGTTCGAATCCGCATCCTGTGTTATTTTAAGACGCAGAAAATCCTTACACTGGCCTTTAGAGTAGTAACTTTATTCATGTCTGAAATGTAATTTAAGTCCATTTAATGTCAAGGTGAAGGCAGTGGCTATACGATATTGCCGTGATTTAAAGGACTGGAATGTTCTTATTTCTAATGTTAGTTAATTAAACGCTGGAGGAAGCAATAGAAAACAAGGAAAATTAAAAACGAAACTCAATATTCAGGTTTCGGAAGACCTTATATTTTCCCGCCATGATAAGTCTCCAAAATAGCAGTTATCTTGTTGTCGTATCAGAAAAATAACGAAGTAATTTCTCCTTATTTTCAGAAGCTCACGAGTTGGCGAAATTTCAGATGTCTGGCGGGCCACAAACTCGAGCGGTATGATTTTGGTGCAGTATGGCTGACGGCAACGTCTCCGTTGGTTCTACAGAGTCTGGAAGGTCCACACCGGACTACCTAACGCCTTTCATACCTAACTGCGGAACGTTTTAAGGTATTGGTTCTTAACCTTTTTCAATGTATGCACCCTTTCAAATCGGCAGTCAGTTCTCGCACCCTGAATTGCTGAAATAATAATAATAATAATAATAATAATAATAATAATAATAATAATAATAATAATAATAATAATAATAAGTATTATTATTATTATTTATTTTATTTTATTTTTATTTTTTGCAGAAAAAATAACATGCGTATATAAAAATATATTTTGCTTAGGAACCGGGCACCCCTGGTTAAGAACCATGCTTATACATGGCCAACTTTAATCTAAAAGAAGAAGAAGAAGAAGAAGAATGACTACATGTGAACGGTTGTTCCGGCAAAGGGTGTTACACTCTAGAGCTGGCTTGCATAAATTCATGCTGTTAAACGATGGGGAACAGTTACAGACTAGACTGCTTGTGTCGCCACCGAGATTCGGCGGCGGCTGCTGTTTCCTTGTCATTTGCTTTGTCATCTCTCTCTCTCTCTCTCTCTCTCTCTTTCTATGTGTGTGTGTCTATCTGTCTATCTATCTATATTTATGTGTATATATATGTGTGTTTGTTTTATTCCTGTTTGTTTATTCTCTCTCTCTCTATATATATATATATATATATATATATATGTATGTATGTATGTCTGTATATATATATGTGTATGTATGTATTAAATCTTAGCTTATATTTGATTTTTGAGGAAAGTATAATCTCTGTCGTACAAGAATTTGTGTAACTTAAAACTTATTCAATCTTACTCTCTCTCTCTCTCTCTCTCTCTCTCTCTCTCTCTCTCTCTATATATATATATATATATATATATATATATATATATGTATATATATACATATGTAAATTTTAGCTAATATTTGGTTTTTGGGGAAAGTACAATCTGTGTCGTACAAGAATTTGTGTAACTTAAAACTCATTCAATTTTCCTCTCTCTGTCTCCGCCTGCCTGTTTGTCTGGCTCTCTCTCTCTCTCTCTCTCTCTCTCTCTCTCTCTCTCTCTCACCGCCCCAGAGCAACAACTAACTGGGATGTGAACGCGTGACTAAGTTTGTCGTTCGAAGCTTAACTCCTGATGCCTCGTGGTTATCGGATCTGCAGAATCACCGACTATCCACGATTCCCTGTTTGAGAGGCCTGGCTTTGGTCTCAACCGGCCCGAGAAAGGATTTGAAGGATATTAAGGGGTCATTTTCACCTAATTCGTCTCTTCTGCTGAGCTTATTTTATAGGGGCGTTGATCGTTATCGACATTCGTTGTTTTATTTCGCTTTCTTTCCAGTTTGAGTTCATTTTTCATTTATATTTTGAAAGAGAACACTCATGATAGTCCAAAGATCATTGGCGAGGATGATTTTGACTGGAAATGATCGTACGTTAACATATACATGAAAGAATTTAGGTTAAAAATGCATCATCACGTTGCACAAATGCGTCTATTGCTTACATATGAATGTTGGGTGTGTCCCTAAATCGGTACGTATATACACATTCACAAGCATCTATATGAAATGACGTATGATAAAATAAAATCTCGTCGTATCTTGAACTGATACTCCTTGCTACCATACAGTGAAGATGCGGCACCGCATTTCAAAGCATTTCACAAGAGGGGGCCCAAAAAGAAACCCGAATTTCGTCCCCCTGAACAGATCACCTTTAACGTGCTCCAGTATTCTAGCAATAACCTTGGCAGGGCTCAGATATACTTGAAATCTCTACTTGTCTCCTCCTCTTCCTTCTTCCTCCTCATTCTCTTCCTCCTTCTTCTCCTCTTCTTCTGCTTATTCTTCGTCCTCTTCTCCTCATCCTCCTCCTCTCCCTCCTCTTCTTCTTCTCCTCCTCCTCCTCCTCCTCCTCCTCCTCTTCTTCTTCTTCTTCTTCTTCTTCTTCTTCTTCTTCTTCTTTTCTCTTCTTCTTCTTCCCCTCCTCTTCTTCTTCTTCTCCCCCTCCTCCTCCTCTTCTTCTTCTTCTTCTTCTTCTTCTTCTTCTTCTTCTTCTTCTTCTCCTCCTCCTCCTCCTCCTCCTCCTCCTCCTCCTCCTCCTCTTCTTCTTCTTCTTCTTCTCAACACATGCAAGCAGAGGGATCATCATAGCTCTCGTTAGGAGGATATGACGTCCTCTGTCGTTCTGGGAATAAGGAAACATGAGACTCTCGGATCAGTGGTTTCGTATGTTGGTCCTGGCAGCCATTTCGGGGCCCGTTCCCTTTGTAACGTTTGCTTGTGTGTCTCCATTACTGTAAAGGAGTCGTGGAATTTTCACATTCGTTATTTACCTCCAAATTGTGTCTCCGTTATTGTAAAGGAGTCGTGGAATTTTCACATTCGTTATTTGCCTCCAAAGTGGTCTCCGTTATTGTAAAGGAGTCGTGGAATTTTTCACATTCGTTATTTGCCTCCAAATTGTGTCTCCGTTATTGTAAAGGGAGTGGAATTTTCCAATTTCGTCATTTAATTCCAAATTGTGTTTTACCTCCAAATTGTGTCTCCGTTATTTTAAAGGAGTCGTGGAATTTTCACATTCGTTATTTACCTCCAATTTTTGTGTCTCCATTAATGTAAAGGAGTCGTGGAATTTTCACATTCGTTATTTACCTCCAAATTGTGTCTCCGTTATTGTAAAGGAGTCGTGGAATTTTCACATTAGTTATTTACCTCCAAATTGTGTCTCCGTTATTGTAAAGGAGTCGTGGAATTTTCACATTCGTTATTTGCCTCCAAATTGTGTCTCCGTTATTGTAAAGGAGTCGTGGAATTTTCACATTCGTTATTTGCCTCCAAATTGTGTCTCCGTTATTGTAAAGGAGTCGTGGAATTTTCACATTCGTTATTTGCCTCCAAATTGTGTCTCCGTTATTGTAAAGGAGTCGTGGAATTTTCAATTTCGTCATTTACCTCCAAATTGTGTTTTACCTCCAAATTGTGTCTCCGTTATTTTAAAGGAGTCGTGGAATTTTCACATCCGTTATTTACCTCCAATTTTTGTGTCTCCATTAATGTAAAGGAGTCGTGGAATTTTCATTCGTTATTTACCTCCAAAATGTGTCTCCGTTATTGTAAAGGAGTCGTGGAATTTTCACATTCGTTATTTACCTCCAATTTTGTGTCTCCATTAATGTAAAGGAGTCGTGAATTTTCATTCGTTATTTACCTCCAAAATGTGTCTCCGTTATTGTAAAGGAGTCGTGGAATTTTCACATTCGTTATTTACCTCCAATTTTTGTGTCTCCATTAATGTAAGGAGTCGTGGAATTTTCACATTCGTTATTTACCTCCAAAATGTGTCTCCGTTATTGTAAAGGAGTCGTGGAATTTTCACATTCGTTATTTGCCTCCCAATTGTGTCTCCGTTACTGTAAAGGAGTCGTGGAATTTTCAATTTCGTTATTTACCTCCAAATTGTGTCTCCATTAATGTAAAAGAGTTGTGGAATTTTCATATTAGTTATTGGTTTATAAGATTTAGGGCAGAGGCCAAGCACTGGGACCGATGAGGTCATTCAGCGCCGAAAGGAAAATTGAGAATAAAGGAGGTTGTAAAGGTGTACCAGGTGTTAGGAGAGGTTGGGAAGTGAGACAGAAGAAAGAGAATGTGAACGGAGGCATAGTAAAAGGAGTGAAAGGATTTGCAACTAGGGGCCGAAGTGGCCCTGCAAAGATCCTTAAGTAATGCCTACAGTGCACCGCATGAGGTGCACTGATGGCACTAACCCCCTACGGGGCATGTTAGTTATTTACCTCCAAATTGTGTCTCCATTACTGTAAGGAGTTCTGGAATTTTCACATCCGTTATTTGCCTCCAAAGTTGTGCATGGGATGGTGATAGGATTATTGCAGTTTGTTCTTCCATTGTAAACTGGTGATTTCGTAAAGAATCCTCGTCATTTTTTGATATTTCTTGTTGTATCTCAGTTATATTAGGAATGAATAAATAATAAATAATCCCTCGAAGTCGCCTTTGATATGAGGATAACAATAACTTGCCTGCCTTAGGTATTCCGTGCTGGTTTTGCATATTCTAATTTTTGCCAGTGCTCTTTCTTCATTGAGATTGATTTTTCCAACAACCTCCCTTTGTCTGCATTTACGGAAGATGGAAATATACTCTCTTCTCTGTCACGTTCTGTGAAATTCGTATACGTGGCTGAAGTATATCCAAGCCAATGCATACAGTATAAGAATTATAGTGTGTTTCAAGATGAGATATTAGAAGGTAGACAGAGAGATAGACAAAGATATGTAACTAGCCAGATAGATAGGTAGATAGATAGATAGATAGATAGGCAGAGGAGACTTCTCACTGCAGCAGAGGTAGATGTATGCCCTGCAATAAGAATATGATCTAAAAAAAATCATGTATATATCCGCCTTTGTCAAGGTGAATAAAAACGGAATTTGTATTCCAATACCACCTCTGAATACTACCTATGGAATTCTCTCTCCCCACTCTTTTTTTTAAATAAATAAATACTGACTAACGTCTGATATATTTCTCACTGCGGCAAAGACTCTACTTAAATAAAAAAAGTAAAAAAAAAAAAAACAGAAATAAACCTCTGGCTTCGACACGTGACTTGGATATTGCGTTCTTTCATTGATATCATATAATCTTAGGATTTTTTTTTCCTGCAACAAATCTCTGAAGGTTTAGTCTGAATCTTTGCCTGGCTGATTGCTTGTTTCTTTGCGTCCTTGGTAGCTTACGGCTGTTCCGCACGAACCTGTTTCCTTGTGTCTCTGCAACGACGATTTTTCTTCTTTTTTTGTGTATCTGCATAAATATATTTTTTGTTCCAAATTGTGCAAAACTGGATCCCGTCATGTTCGATGAAGCGGTTTGCACGAGCAGGAACTTGACAAAGAAGAAGAAGAAGAAGAAGAAGAAGAAGAAGAGGAAGAAGAAGAAGAAGAAGAATTCTGAATACTATCACAGATGTAATCTAACCCTTTCGACTGCATTCCTCGCATTCCGATTTGCACTAAGCTTACCAACTCATGCTAAAGGACTAAAGCATTCATTTGTTTCTATTTAGCAACTCATGAATCAATTACCATCTTTTCAAAAGCTCTCGCATGTCCGCATCTCGTTGATATCGATCCTCAAGAGTTCGAAAGATCTATCATAACCTTTATCATAACAACGAAAGCTCCGTTGCAGTCTCGTATATCAGAGTTCTCTCTCTCTCTCTCTCTCTCTCTCTCTCTCTCTCTCTCTCTCTCTCTCTCTTGTAGTCTGAGGTTCGTGACTGGCAAGGCGTGTCCTTGCCAACATTGCTTCGGCCCCAAGCAAGAGTTTTATGTAGCGTTGCTCTTTTGGTTTCATTTTTCTCATTTTGTTTCCTTATCATGAGAAAGGCGGGCAGGCCACTGTAGGAGGAAGGAGTAGTTTTGTTCAGTAAGGTTTGAGAGAGTAGATTCTTTTTTTTTTTTTTATGGGAATATTTGATGAACGGTTTCACCTCACTGGAGTTAGGCTTACCTCGTAGAGGGGCCCCTGCACGCGTGGTTATTTGTTTAAATCGCATGTCTCAGTACGTGCAAATTGGAACATAGACACAGACACAGACACACACAGACAGAAGGACAGACAGACAGACACATATGTATATATATATATATACATATATACTCACATATGTATGTATATATGTGTGCGCTGTCTTGTACTGAAGATGCCAATGAAGCATTTAACAGGGCACTAATCTGACATCTATCTTATTTTTCTCTCTAATTCATTTTCTCTCAAACCACCAGATGCAGCCAAGAACAGTCGACTAACAACCAGGTGAAAATTTACCTTAGGTCACGATAGGAAACATTTCTATTCCGCCCCTATCCTCTAGACAGAAGAGAGAGAGTAGAGAGAGAGAGAGAGAGAGAGAGAGAGAGAGAGAGAGAGATGACCATTATATTATTATTATTATTGCTAAGAGATTCACAATTTCGTGAAAAACAATCTGTGTAATAAAAATCCATAATTATATAGTTTATTGTTTATATTGTTTATTTTACACAGTAATATATTTACTATATAATTGTGGATTTTTATTACGTTATTATTATTATTATTATTATTATTATTATTATTATTATTATTATTATTATTATTATTATTATACAGAAGATGACCCTATTCATACGGAACAAGCCCACCAAAGGGGCCACTGACTTGAAATTGAAGCTTCCAAAGAATATGGCGTCATTAGAGAGAAGTAACAGAAGGTAATGGGAAATATAGAAAGAAGCGATCACTTATTAAAAAGAAAAAAAGAAAAAATTAATAAATGAATATAAAAATGCAAGTAGTGATCTAAATGCGAGAATAACATTAGAGTAGTGATGCGTTACATCTTCGCTTCAACCTCTGCAAGTGAATAAATGATAAACACATTTAAACAGTCAAAGACTGGTAACAAGTTAAGTATACCTTAGTTTAACCAGACCACTGAGGAGCTGATTAACAGCTCTCCTAGGGCTGGCCCGAAGGATTAGGCTTATTTTACGTGTCTAAGAACCAATTGGTTACCTAGCAACGCGACCTACAGCTTATTGTGGAACCCGAACCACATTATACCGAGAAACGAATTTCTATCACCAGAAGTAAATTCCTCTAATTCTTCATTGGCCGGCCGGAGAATCGAACGCAGGCATAGGAGAGTGCTAGCCGAGTACGATATCGACCCGTCAAATGAAGAACTGTAAAGACTGGTACCGAAAAGCTGGCTGATTAGATTTATAGTTGTCGTTGAAGAAGTCCCATGACAAATTCGTTTTTATCAGGAATTCTGAATTTAATTCAGATAAAGAATAAGAAAAACTGTTGCTGAATAAGTGAAGATAAGCCTCTATGGTATCGGCGTGACTGAGTGGTGCTCGTCACTTCTTGGAGGACGAGGATTGATGTGGAAGAGTTTTACAGATTTCTTGATAATTAGCTCTCTCTCTCTTTCCACCCCTCTCAAGTACCTATTTCTTTTATCACCTTCTTTCTTTATTTGGAAAATGCGCTCGTTGCGGAAGAGCTTAGAATGTTTTTCAATACCTAAACGATAAGCATTTTCAAACGCTCCCAAGAGGTTTACCACGTTGAATTTCAGTGTAATCTAACATCCTTTTGTGCCCCTCTCAAGTATTCATTTTGTTATTACTTTTTTCTTTTTTTTTTTTTTATTAGGAAGCTGTATACATATTGCGGAAGAACTTCGAATGCTTTGCAATATCATGAACGAGAAGTATTTTCAAATACTTCCTAAACAATTTGAATTTCAGATTAATCCAACAGCCATTTTACGATATACATACATGTATATACTGTATATATATAATATTTATATATAATATATATGTATATATAATACATATATGCAGTATCTTTATGTATATATATATATATATATATATTATATATATATATATATATATAGAAATATTGTTAAAAGCTGTAAAGAAAGATACAATTGATATGAAAAATGGTCATACAGAGAAAAACAATGGCAGAATAGAGAGCGTTATATTTCAGGCAGCGTCCATTGTTTAAAAAAAAAAAAAAACAGAGAAATCTAACTCTGTATGCTTCTTTTATTTTATTTATATAGACAGTTTCAGCTTATCTCTCTCTCTCTCTCTCTCTCTCTCTCTCTCAAACATGCACACAAATACTGTGTATATATATATATATATATATATATATATATATATATATATATATATATATATATATATATATATATATATATATATATTTGTGTATGTGTCCATTTCATCTCGCATATACTGAGGCATGCTATAACTACGTATTATAGTTATTTCAATTAAATATGTATCTGGTAAAAATTACCAGTAGTTTTATATATATATATATATATATATATATATATATATATATATATATATATATATATATATATATATATATATATATATATATATATATATAACTACAGGTAATTTTTGTAAACGTTCATTACTTGCACCCGTAAATGTATCTTTACATTCACAAACTGTAGATAAGTTAATCTACGTCTGGGAAAAGTTAACCAGAGGATATGGTTTCACATCTTCCAGTTCAAAATATGTTTGTTTGCATATCTCCAAATTCCCGCACCCAAAAATATCCCCCCCGGGCCCGTCGTGATTTCGCCTAATATGTACTTAACTCGAGGGACCTTGTCACGTCATATTAGACCGACGTTCCAACGATCTTCACTCCTAAGGATAGGACGTCTGTATATGCTTCCTTCTTTTTTAAAAATGGATGAAGCTGATCTATTAAGATGGATGAGACTATACCTAATATATAATGTTTTGTTTGTGCTGGTAATTGATCTAGCTAGTTGATAACTAAAGGATTTCGGGAGGAAAATAACCGTGAGTAATGGGTACTTTACTTTTCTTTGAAAGAACATGCACATACACGCATAATTTCGAGACCGTAAGAGACATTGTGAAATTAACCTTATTCAGATTCTTTAGTAGTTGTCAGGTCACCCTTAGCAACAGGAAAATAAAAGTAGATAGGAATATGAAAATAAAAAGAAATAAAACGTTTTGAAATTGGCCTTGGACTTTAAGGGACGTTCACGTGCTAACAAGGACTTTGTATAGAGATGATGATTCATCAGCCGGCGTCTGCCATAAAGCGCCTCTTCCCAGATGGACTTCATGTGCTAGGGTCATTTTTTGTAATGCGTCTGAAGAGCATCTCTCTCTCTCTCTCTCTCTCTCTCTCTCTCTCTCTCTCTCTCTCTCTTGCAAGTGTCCTTGTCTCAGTGCAGTGCTATTTCAAATTGAAAATATTTTGAAGAAGATTTCCCTTTAAAATTATACTCATTGCACAGAGGCGTTGGTAGCTATTACATGTTAAGAAGCTGCCACGTGGTCTGACCTAGGGGAGAGAGAGAGAGAGAGAGAGAGAGAGAGAGAGAGAGAGAGAGAGAGAGAAATTAGTACGGATATTAACCGTAATGAATGATGACCGGATTGGTAATTTACCTTCACTATCCATTATATATTCCCTCTCTCTCTCTCTCTCTCTGTAAATTTCCGTAAACACGAGGATTTTTGTAAACGAATGTCAACCGGCTTCCTTTCGTTCTTGGAGTGTAGGTAAAGGGCGGATATGAATTGACGTCATGGGTTGTTCTGTCTTAAAGTCACCGTAAATTTCACCATATGCCATCGGTTACATAATTTGTGCTGTTCATTAACTAAAGAACAAAGTAGACTCTTGTTATGAATTGTAATACATCAGATCTGACTAGGAATGTTTCAGGAAAATTACTGTTGCATAATACATTCAAGTAAAAGTGTAAGTGAATGTGCAACTTCAGTTTTACATTTATCATTCAAAGCGGGTTTATTTAGGCTCTGTGAATTCCAACGTATATGATATTTTCGTCTTTTATGCAAAATAGGCTCACAAGACATCAGGCTGATTCACTATCAACATTAATTCTGAAAGTAGTTAGAAAATGGAATTTGAAAACCTAAGCAGTAATATCAGCTCTCGAAGTAAAATTACATGCCTAGTTTAACATTACAAGATACGGAACTTAGCAACTCTTTAACGAACAAATAGCAATTATTCATCGTTAGATTTTTACACAACAACATACTACTAGCATCGTATCAGAGTCACACTGCACAGAGAATCTTTCCAAGAGAGGCAGTTTAGGAAACCAAGTGGCGCCACCTACAATTCTTGAAATTCTCCGAAGACCGGCCAGATGCGGCGGCTCAAGCCTCGCTTGGCGAAAATATTATTATTCTTGATAACGTCGTTATTTACTGAGAAATCAAGGCGAGGTATCTCACTAGGTTCAGTTGCGAAACGTACCAATTATCCCGCACTGGGGGAAAGTTACTCTAACAGTTCTGAAAGCCGAGAGCTCTCTTGCAAGGGAGGCATGCTTATGAACTGAAGTAAAGATCATAGCTTCATTATGGCTGAAGCATCTTCGATAGGCCTAACTGACAACAAGAGTTAAAAAGAATGCAGTCTCGTGCTGCAAACAATAGTACTAAATAAATAAATAAACAGATAGATAAATAGTTAAATGAATAAAAAGAATGCGTCTAAGGTTACACCCTTAGAGTGCTTACAGTGGCTGAAGAGGGGAGGATCCCTGCATGCAACTCTGAACCTTGCCAGTAAGTGGGTGCCATTGTATCCTTCCCTTCCCCTTACCATTCAGCAACCCACTGATGGCAACACCCCTAAGTGCACCACGGAGTCACTGTGACGTCACTTCCCTCGTTGTTTTGAGGGACATTCCTGCGGCTCCAATCGGCGAAGGGCATCATCACTTGGGCTTCAGACGTCTCGGGATGGGATGAGGGATGTTGGGAGGACTAAGGACCTTGGGGAGGACCATCTCGTCCCTCTGCTATCGAATGGTTCATCTCTGCGTTTACTTATCGTTGGAGGCTTCACCACGGTCTAGAATCTTACTAGACCGTAGGCTGGACAGATTATTTTAGACTCGGCCCATGGCGCGTACGATAAGTCGAAATATGAGGACAAATTCAAGCTAAAGCTTAATCTTATCGATTGGAGAATGTTGAATATTTTCTTATTCTTACTCAACTCCCGATCTGCTTTTGTCTGTCCTGACACAGTTTGGTGGTTGTGCGCAGATGTGAACTGGTAAACGATTTTGATTCCCTATTATTGCTGCAGGTGGGACTCTCGAATTTCCTCTGCAATTCAGAAAAGTTGACGGATCACTTCTCGAGCTGCCTGTTTGCTCTCGGCGATGATTATGAATGTCAGTGTAGTTTTATCTTTATTTGTTATGTAACACTGATTGTAAATTTCTGGAGTTACATTCATTCCATAATCTGTATCTCTTTTGTAGCGTGTTGCATCTTTCAACTCATTCTCCTCTGCATTCAGACGTTCACGGCAATGAGCGTTTCACATTTTCTTTCTTTGACATTAATGATGACGAGAGTTCATTTCGGAATTGAATGGAATATAGAATTTAGGGCAAAGGCCGAGCGCTGGGACCTATAAGGTCAATCAGTGCTGAAAGGGGAAACTGAGAGTAGAAAGCTCTGAAAGGTGTAACAGGAGGAAAACCTCTCAGTTGCACTATGAAACAACTGCTAAGAGAGGGTGGACAGCAAGACGGAAGAAAGAGAATATGAATGGAAGCACAGTAAAAGGAATGAAAGGGGTTGCAGCTAGGGGCCGAAGGGACGCTGCACGGAACCTTAAGTAATGCCTACAGTACACCGCGTGAAGTGCACTGACGGCACCATTCCCGTACGGGAGAGTTCATTTCGGGCAAGGGGAAAAATAATCAAAGTCGAGAGATAATTACAACCTCTGGGGAAGGTTTTGACTCTTGTTGAAAGCGTGGATTTACTCGGTACGCCCGGTTGCAATACATTTTCTATCCAATGACAGTCAAATACGTGTTCATGACAGACCTGCTTATTTACTTTCTCTTATTGATATCTGTGATAGTTGCTCCATCTCATTGGGTATTACAACGTCCCTAGCCTTCCCAATCATCTTTTCTGAAATTTAGCTGTCCCATAATTGATTGATTGATTGATTCATGGTTACTAAAACTGGCGACACAACAGCTGTCCCATAATGATTCCCACCATATTTTTCAAAATTACTTTCTATACTCATATTTCTATAACACGATGTGTTGAGCTTGCTATAACATCAACGCACTTTTAGCTAGGTTCGTGGACATTGAATCCCTGCATTTGATTTTACTACTGTTTGCATAATTACTTGACTTGGATCATTCCTTTAACTACTGTAACTCTCTCCAGTTGCAAAAGTGCTATAAATGGCAGAAAGTAGGTTATGAAGTTTTATATATTCTGTTGCTGTGTGAAGATAAACAATATTGAGCTTGTAACACTTGTTTCGGTCCATTACACCATGAATCCAATGCTCTGTTTTTTTTTTTAATATTCTTACAGCATTCTTATTATAATTTTTTTGTTGCATCGCCTCTACTTTTTTCCTTTCCTAGTGCCTGGTGGTATGCAGAGCATTCCCAGTGGGTCTACCCATGTGTCTTTAATCTTGTCTTTCCATGCGAAGAATATGTGTTTGCTACTGAAATCCTGAAACTGTATACGCTGAAGAATGCATAACCTTAAAGACTCAACATCTGTTTCTTGAATTAATTCGTTGAAGCTTTGTTTCCCTGGCTTATCGCTCTTTCCAAGGCTCAGTTGTTGCTTACTTATGACTGTATGGTCTACTAGCAATAGCTGCAATAATCAGCTGCTGAGAAAAGAGTCCTAACCTTTTGATCGTGTCTACTTGTGAAAAGAAATCCTGTTTTTTACCAGGATCCTTGATAACTTCTACAAGTCCACTTTTCTTTTCTCTTCTCTCCCGATGGATTTGTAGCTTGTTGCACTTGTCAAAAGGCAGGCTCTCCCATTCTTATATCTCCTTCGATTTTCTTGTCAGTGATTCCAGTTCTAATGCTGCTGTGTCCAACATACTCCTAACTGGAAAGTGCGCGAGATTCTTGCTTTTGGGGCAGGTATATAATACAATTGCTTTTGTTGTATTTCAGTGCATTCCCTTAAGATATTTGCTATAATTAGTGTCATTGCTATATTCCCTTTCATTTTTAATTCCACAGACACTTGGAAATATTTAACGGTTCAGCCAGTTAAAAAAAAAAGTAAAAAATGCGCCGGTTTCTTCGGCGCAATTTTCTGTACAGCCGCTACAGCGTATAATCAAGGCCACCGAAAACAGATCTATCTTTCGGTGGTCTCGGTATAATGCTGTATGAGCAGCCGCCCATGAAACTTTAACCACGGCCCGGTGGTGGCCTGTCCTATATCGTTGCCAGACGCATGACTATGGCTAATTTTAACCTTAAATAAAATAAAAACTACTGAGGCTGGAGGGCTGCAATTTGGTATGTTTGATGATTGGAGGGTGGATGATCAACATACCAACTTGCAGCCCTCTAGCCTAAGTAGTTTTCAAGATCTGAGGGCGGACAGAGAAACTGCGGGCGGACGAACAAAGCCGGCACAGTAGTTTTCTTTTACAGAAAACTAAGAAGCTAATTAGTCAGACAATTAAAGATGCTATAAAAAATGTTCTACTAAACGCTCATGAGTTACATTGGCGGTATTTACTTAAGTCCAGTTTCGTTAAGGTTTTTGCTCCTGATGCTTCATATTCTGCCATTTACATCTATATCTGTCTGACTGCTTGTGGGTCTCAGTCTGCTACTTTTCCTTCTCTCTCTCTCTCTCTCTCTCTCTCTCTCTCTCTCTGTGTAATCATGCTTTCAGCGAATGGTATAATTACATGCTAGATAGTGACCGAGTGAAACAGAGAGAGCTGCATGCTGGGATTGTGTTTATATATATATATATATAGAGAGAGAGAGAGAGAGAGAGAGAGAGAGAGAGAGAGAGAGAGAGAGAGAGAGAGAGAGAGAGGAAACAGCGTAGAAGAGTTGTGCAGCTTTACCATCTGCGTGGCCTCTATTGTTGAGGTCAATTAGAGCGAACAGTGCCAATGGAGTCATCCTTTATGGTGCATTTTCAAGGGCATTGACTTTTATTAGCCTTTTGATTGTTGCCTGCTGCTGCTGCTGTTGTTGTTGTTGTTGTTGTTTACTGGGCAGGAATAATGTGGCTGAGAGAGAGAGAGAGAGAGAGAGAGAGAGAGAGAGCCCTCATAAGAGAGATAGGCTTATACAAGTATTTCTGGTTTGCAATTCTGTATACTAGTATCTTTGAATTTCCTTTTTCTCATTCATTTCTCTTTCTTTATACGCGCATTATTTTCATACACACACACACACATATACATATATATATATATATATATATATATATATATATATATATATATATATATATATATATATATATGTGTGTGTGTGTGTGTGTGTGTAAATAAAAGATAAAATCCACGAAGGAAAGGGAAACACTGGAGTGCTGTGAGGCCTTTCGACTCTCGTCCTTTATCTTTATTTAAATATTCATCACGTCCCATATTTTCGTGATTTAGTTATACATATATATATATATATATATATATATATATATATATATATATATATATATGTGTGTGTGTGTGTGTGTGTGTGTGTGTGTGTGTGTGTGTATATGACAAAACTACCACAAATACCCAAGTGTTTCAAGGTAGGCAATCATGTATCACTTCAAAAACGGGTTAATTTCGATTACAGATACAAAACTTGTATTCGACGAGACTAAGTACAGCAGAGTTGAAACAAAATTCTAAAAAGTCTCAAACGCGCAGGCGTACTCATTAGTTAAAGCTATGAATATGGTTTTTTTTTTTTTTTTTTGCTATGTTCCTTTCACCCTTGGAAGGGTAACTTAGGAGGCTCTTCGCCTGACTTTAGATGAGTTGCTAGCCTGAAGCCTGCACGTTGCACGTTTGCATGTTGAGATATATCTCGCTGGGAAATTTATGTGTAACTCCAGGAATAATATATATATATATATATATATATATATATATATATATATATATATATATATATATATATATATATATATATGTATATACTTATAGTAATATATGTGTGCTTTGTGTGTGTATATACAAGTATATATATATATATATATATATATATATATATATATATATATATATATATATATATATACTTATAGTAATATATGTGTGCTTGTGTGTGTGTATATACCAGTATGTATGTATATATATATATATATATATATATATATATATATGTATATATATACATAAAAAATAAGTGCTTTCAAATTCATTTGAGCCAGACTGTATCTATTATGCCCAACGCTGAATGTCTGTGTGAACTAAATACCGTTTACAATGAACTATATTCTATTAGACGCTCATTCAGTAATACTCTACAACTAACAAATATATATATATATATATATATATATATATATATATATATATATATATATATATATATATATATATATATATATATATATATATATATATATTTCATAATCAGCATGTCACATGCATATTTAAAGTATCAGGCAGTATTTTTTTTTTTTGTCCGGGAGGTTAAAAAAAATTTTTTTAATACATTTATGCTAAGGATTTTCTGTCTGTAGAAAATAACTCCAGAAGAATTTACAAACTGCTCAACATCTCAGTCCACTGAGCAGCCGAGTCATCCAAAGCTGAGTCAGAGAGAGACGTTATTCAAGCGTACTGTTATTCATGCATAGCTTGGGGAGGGGGGGGAAGGGGGACGTTGTTCGTTGTAATGATTTGCATGACGTCATTCTTCTTCCTGATCAAACGATTGTGCTCCGTGCTACGGAATGGGGTCGAGTTAAGATACAGTGAGTAAAAAATGCACCGAAGTTTCTTAGGCGCAATCGAGTTTTCTGTCCAGCCGCTACAGCGTATAATCAAGGCCACCGAAATAGATCTATCTTTCAGTGGTTTCGGTATAATGCTATATGAGCCGCGGCCCATGAAATTTTAATCGGGCTCGGTGGTGGCCTGTCCTATATTTTTGCCAGAAGCACGATTTTTGCTAAATTTAACCTTAGATAAAATAAAAACTACAGAGGCTAGAGGGCTGCAGTTTGGTATGCTTGATGATTGGAGGGTGGATGATCAACATACCAATTTGCAGCCCTCTAGCCTCAGTAGTTTTTAAGATCTGAGGGAGGACAGGAAAAGTGCGGACGGAAAAGTGGTGACAGAAAAAAGTGCGGACGGATAGACGAAGCCGGCACAATAGCTTTCTTTTACAGAAAACTAACGAGGGAAAGAAATACTTGTTTAAATTACATTACAATAAACACGAGAGAGAATAAAGGTTCCTAAATAAATTCTATTCAGTCATCGGAGGTGGACTGATTCATGGTTTGAACTCATTTAGTGATTTCCGAATTTTTTCTCTGCTCGTTACTAACGGCACCGGAAGGAAGAATTCGTCATCTCACAGGGGCTTCTTTGTGAACTTGAAATGATTTCATTACAGATAAGATAATGCTTGGGCGTTGTAGAAACTTTTACACACACTCACATTATATATATATATATAATATATATATATATATATATATATATATATATATATATATATGTATGTATATTTATACACATGTATATATATATATATATATATATATATATATATATATATATATATATATATATATATATATATATATATATATATATATATATATATATATTATATATATATATATGCGACACCTCACACGTCTCGACTGTCGACCTAACCGCGCATTTCTCCTCGCTGCTGGAGAAAAGAGCGCTAGTGACGGGTACAATACATGTACATACGCTACCGGGCTCTAAACGATGACAGGCAGGGCAGCCGATCGAGACTACAAAGTCTACCCCAAAGCCAAATCAAAGTTCTTCAAAAGAAGGCATCGTGCTTACCCCATACAAATGGGAAAAAAGCACGTTAAAAGAAGAAGAAGAAGAAGAAGAAGAGAGAGAGAGCGTGTGTGTGTGTATGTTTGTGCGTGTGAAGTTTTCAGCAATAATAGATATATCCGGATTTTGCGCGGATATGACGTTTTCCGATTCCCTTGCCCTATCCAAGGGCATGTACCCTCCTCTAAGTCCTTACTGATCATCCAGCACTCATATTTTTATAATTTTAAGTACAAACTGCAAGGTCGGAAAATGCCCTGGGAATTTCCTATCAGTTACATAAAATATATTTTTCCTATTTTCAGATATAGTGTCAATGGCATTAGTTAGTTGAATCCTTGGTTTGATATTTTTGTAATTGGGCTGAATATTTTTAAATGAAAAAATGTCTGTTTAGAAGTTTGATTTTGTTATACGTACTTTATTATTATTATTATTCAGAAGATATATATATTAATTCACACACACACACACACACACACACACATATATATATATATATATATATATATATATATATATATATATATATATATATATATAAGTTTGGAGTTTATGCTGTATGACGCACTGTTGACGGAGGAAGCAGGCTTATTTGATATGAACTGATTTCTGAAAATTAATCTATAAAGATAAGCACTGGGTCACTATCAGCCAAGACAGTGAAAAGAGATAACTGGAGGTTAAGTAAAAGGCTTAAAAGTTGGTCCACTTAGGGGCCGATGGGACGTAGCAAACGACCTTTAGGAACGCCCGCAGTGCGCCACGTTAGGTGCGCTGATGGCCTTTACCCACTTCCAGCTTGGAGGAAGAAGGGACATATTCATTGCACTGCGCCATTGGTGTAAAATGTCCTCATCCTCGTAACTTCCGGTATCATAATTATGGGCGTTACGGAAATCCTGGGCTGTGACATTTGGGAGTACGAGACTTTACGCGCCATTTTCGGATTTTTCTAGGAATAAAGTTATTTTTATTATTGTGCGTAGCAGCAGTAATAGTAATAGCAGGAGTTATTATACGTAACTTTATATATATATATATATATATATATATATATATATACATACATATATATATATATACTGTATATGTATATATATATATATATATATATATATATATATATATATATATATATATATATATATATATATATATATTTCGTGGTGCACCTAGATATTTTTCAATAATTTCTTTCTCCATATTTTTATTGGTTTAGGTCAGTGAGGTACAGCAAATTAATCTATTATACGTAACTCGATTTCGAAAGATATTTATAAACAAAAAGTAGTGAAAGGTTATTAATTTCCAATAGTTAATTAATTTGCTTTTAAGGTATCTAAACAATATTTACAATTTGTAAGATATTTTATCAATTTTACAATTCAAGATTGAGAGTTGCCTAAACTATATTGTGACAACAGTCCTTTACAACTCCTAATCAAGAAAGAAAAATAAAATAACGATATAGAGTTGAGGATCTTTACCCTACACTCTTTCTTCATTAACCAGTTTACGTAAACGAATGTTTTTCAAAAAGAGCAAAAGTTCTGTAGAACTGAATGACGCCTATTTTCACCCGTAATGACACAACCGTGGTAAATACTCATACATTCACTTCAGAAGTCGGAATAGCAAACACTTGCTTCCGGTGAGGATGAAGTCAGAAGTCTTTGTTTATAACTGTTTTCCGAAAGGATTCGTAAATCCCCATTTGACATAACACCTTGGTTTTGGCATCACTGCTACTGGGCACCGCAGGGCACCGTAGGAGAGAAGTAGGAGAGAAGTGGGTACATACAGTAGGTCTCGGCTCGTGACGTGGGAGGGTTTCCCGACGTTTTGACATCCGCTAGAAATTTTAGATTCTTGTGCTGCCGCCACTGTTAGCTTTTTTTTTTTTTTTTTTATTTGGTTTTATTTGATTTCTTGGTAAGAAATAGAATGTGGCGCGCTTTCAGCTGGTTCTTTTTCGCTTTACAAATTGAATGATAATTGCTTGCCTACGTCAGCGTTACATTATCTTTGTGGGCTATGTAAGATGGTAGGGTACTGTTTGATAAATTTATGACTACTAGTGGGTTAGTACTACTCAATAGTTTTTGAGATTTATACATTGATAAATTTAAAATTAATATTAGGTGACACTTCACTATAGATTTTTGAGAATGATTTATATACTGATCAAGTTCAATACACTAATAGTTGTTACTCTACCACAGGTTTTTGAGAGTTATTGACGTAAAATGCAAAGTAACAAGAAGAAGAAATATGATCATTTGCTTCCTTCCGTTGAGGCTTTTATCACCCTCCACTTTTCGTTTTGAGCGTAAAGCTTCTACCTATAAGAAAAGTGGCTTTCTCAGTACAGAAGAGCCTCGTCGGCACTTTGTCATCCGTAAATATAAACATCTAAGCTATATCCAACCAGTTAAGTCCCACAGAAGGTGAGTTTTTTCCGCCACCCCGAATGCGTGCTTGGAAATGAGGTGTTCTCCTATCTCCTGGAGATAAGCATTATCAGCGACGTTTACGCATCTTACTGTAAACAGTGTCACTTTCTTATCAACAGGGTCTTCAATTATTTCGGGGGTTTGGCCCATCCGTTCGGTTAGACTTAATTCAACGTGTTATACCAATTTTTTTTTTCGCCAAGATTCGTGTCATTTAAATAAGTCGTATCCTGATTTTCTTCTTTGCATTTCTTAGTCCATTCTCTCTAATTAATGTATGTCTTTATCATTACCATTAATCGTTGCAGTAGTGGTATAATTTTTCCAGTTGTTGATGGTAACAGTAATCAAAGATGGTGCACTAGTGTTGGATAAAGTAATTGTCTTCTTCATTGGTAAAGTCTACTTTGATTATTATAATCAATATGGGAAAAAAATAACATCAGGTCTTTTCAAGATGGCCCTAACATATCCTAAGAGGATTAATGTTAGAATATCCAAAAACTCTTACCTCAACCTGGACTCATAACCACCCAGCTTAACCCCGTAGCTGGGGTAGTGCTGTAAGCGCACCCTCACGTGGTGCACTGTAGGCATTACTAAAGGATGTTTGCAGCGTCCGTTCAGCCTTTTTAGCCTTTTATTTTACCCCCATATTCGCTTTCTTTCCTAAATTTAGCTGTCCAACACCTCTAACTATTACTCCTTAGTGTAACTGTAGAGTTTTCTCCCAGTTTAATCAGCTCAGTGGTCTGGTAAAACTAAGGTATACTTACTTTCTCCCAGTTCCACCTTTCAAACTTTGTACTTCATCTTCCCAACTATCCGGATCTCTTTATCTTCGCTGTCCAACCACTTGAACTCCCCCTTTTCGCTGTCTTGAACGCTGAATGGTCGAAAGTGCCCCAGTGTTTGGCTTGACAGCCTCCTCAACTTCATAAATCACATCATAACTCGGGTGAAAAAAAAACTGCTCGTTCGTCAGTTGTCATTTCATGTTGAATGCTGCAGTGGCATTGAATCTTTTGGCTTCAGTGTGGAGATTATTCTGAATCACGTCTAATTCGCTCAGGTTAACAACACTGACGTCCTTTCTTTCTGATTTTATTCCGAGGAATCTACGACTTTTCTCTGTTGAAACGGAGAACCAATGCTTTTATTTAAAACAATCAAATAGGACTATTTCAAATT
Source organism: Macrobrachium rosenbergii (assembly GCF_040412425.1). Taxonomy (NCBI): domain Eukaryota; kingdom Metazoa; phylum Arthropoda; class Malacostraca; order Decapoda; family Palaemonidae; genus Macrobrachium; species Macrobrachium rosenbergii. Next base: position 13,572,662 of record NC_089792.1, on the reverse strand, counting down.
TTTTTGGTTGCATTGGAAGCAGTACTAATGTTAGGACAGTTTGTTTCGTTTTTTTTATTCAACATTTAAACTGAGGTTTGATGATGACTTTTTTTTCGTCCAACGCATCGGCGATGAGTGAACGAAAGTTTTTAAAATGTTTCGTCACTGTTTTTCCGAAATTTGGCTACACGTGATATTTTCTTATGGTCTTGAAATATGTAATAGATTTCGCTCTTATGAAACATATTACGGCCTTATTGCATGCAACAACCGTGTTTTCACATTAAAATAAGATATAAATATGGAATATGTTAGGTTGCCAGTTCGTGAATTTTGAACGAAATCCTATGCAATCATGTCGTATCACTTAAGAGCATAGCTGTACAAGTACATACTTGTGTTTCTGTTCAGTGAATATGTCTTGATCGAGACCCAGTAAACAAACCTGAAAAGTGAAATAATTGAATATGTACCGTTTTCATGATGGTGAAAAGTTTAAAGGCAATAATTAAGAAGTTTACAATGGTTTTGCATAAAGTACATACGCTAATGATTATGTTTTTGCTTTTTAAGAAATTCTCGAGAATTGCTAGGGAAATTGGTGATGGTCAGTACGTGAAACGAAGTAAGAAAATTTTAATATTTATCCAGTTAACTGAAATGTGAGAGACATAAGAGATCAGATCTACACACACACATACACACGCACACACACATATATACATATATATCTGAATGTATGTATATATATATATATATATATATATATATATATATATATATATATATATATATATATATATATATATATATATATATATATATATATATATATATATATATATATATATATATATATATATATATATATATTTCTGTGGTGCACCTAGATATTTTTAAATAATTTCTTTCTCCATATTTTTATTGGTTTAGGTCAGTGAGGTACAGCAAATTAATCTATTATAAGTAACTTGATTTCCGAAGATATTTATAAACAAAAAGTAGTGAAAGGTTATTAATTTCCAGTAATTAATTATTTTGCTTTCAAGGTATCTGAGAAAACATTTAACATGCCTTATACACTTTGCGAAAGTATTAACATTTGGCTTCCTATGATAGATAAATTTATGATACTTTAAAACAATTATCGATTATAACAAGTTTCCGTAATCCTTTCATTTGAAGCTCAAATGGTTGTTCACACATATTCTTAGCTTCATGCAATTGCGTCTTGGCTAATTTTTAATTTTTAGTTTTCTGTAAAAGAAAACTGTTGTGCCGACTTTGTCTGGCCGTCCGCACTTTTTCTGTCCGTCCTCAGATCTTAAAAACCACTGAGTCTAGACGGCTGCAAATTGGGAAGTTGATCAAACACCCTCCAATCATCAAATATACCAAATTGCGGCCCTCTAGCCTCAGTAGTTTTTATTTTATTTAAGGTTAAAGTTAGCCATAATCGTGCTTTTGGCAACTACATAGATAGACCACCACCGGGCCGTGGTTAAAGTTTCATGGGCCGTGGCTCATACAGCATTATACCGAGACCACCGAAAAATATATCTATTTTCGGTGGTCTTGATTATACGCTGTAGCGGCTGTACAGAAAACTCGATTGCGCCTAAGAAACTTCGGCGCAATTAAAAATTTTTTACTTACCTTAACCCATGTTCCTCGACTCCAAGTAACTATCTTTGCGATTCAGGTTACTGAAAAAGAGGTATTTTGGCGTTTATTATTAAATCTCGGAAACAGAATACCGAAACATTTCCTTTCAGCGCTGAATGACATCATAGGCCCCAGCGCTTGGCTTTTGGGAATATAGAGGGAACACAAATTTTGGCTAAAGGCCAAGCGCTGGGACCTATGAGGTCATTCAGAGCTGAAAGAAAAACCGAGGGTAGAAAGGTATGAAAGGTGTAACAGGAGGAAAACCTCGCAGTTGCACTATGGCGCAATTGTTAGGAAAGGGTGGAAAGCAAGACGAAAAAAAAAGCGAATATGAACGGAGGTACAGTAAAAGGAATGAAAGGGGTTGGCAACTAGGGGCCGAAGCTTAGTAATACGTACCTACAGTGTACCTCATGAGTTGCACTGACGGAAGGGGCGCTTGGTCTTTGGCCAAAATCATATATTCCAAATTTCCAGTTCCTTGTGAATGAAAACTATATGATTAGAAAGATAAAGTAGAGAGAAGATGTTCAGATGTTTTGACAATCTATACTGACATGTCTGTCGTACTTAAATAAATAAAGGGAAGTTTACATGTCAACTCAAACGTAGCAACTGATATGGTTGGTCATAGTCCCGTTTGATAGCACTTTCTAATTTGTCCATTTATGGAAAAAAACTAGATATGTCCACTTATGAGAAAGACTAAATATGTCCATTTATGAGGAAGAATTAAATATGTCCATTTATGAGGAAAAACTAAATATGTCCGTTCATGGTAGAAAATTAAATTTGACCATTCATGAGGGAAAATGAAATATGCCCATTTATGCGAAGAATTAAATATGTCCATTTATTAGAAAAAATTAAATTTGCCCATTTATAAGAAATATAAGGATGTCCATTTATGAGAAAACAGTAAATATGTCCATTTATAATAAGAAAAATTGAATGAGTCCATTTATAAGGAAAATTTAAATTTGTCTATTTATGAGAAAAATAAGGACGTCCATTTATGAGAAAACATTATATATGTCCATTCATAAGGAAAAAATTAAATTTGTCCATTTATGAGAAAAAAATTATATTTGTCTATTTATGAGACAAAATTAAATTTGTCCATTTATAAGAAAAAAAATAAGTTGATCTATTTAAGAGAAAAAATAAGGATGTCCATTTATGAGAAAAACATCAAACATGTCCATCTATGATAAAAAATTTAATGTGTCCATTTATGATAAAAAAATTTATTACGTCTATTTATGAAAAAAAAAAATTAATTACGTACATTTATGAGAAAAAATTGAATAGGTCCATTATGAGGAAAAAATAAATGTTCCCATTTATGAGAAAAAATGACATATTTCTTACAGAACGCGGCCCACAAGCAAGGCGCGCACTGAATCACGTTTCCACGTTTCACAACTCCGTTGATATAGAATATATATACCACTTCTCTTTGTTTTCTTTATTTGATTTTAACTCTCTGAGGCCACTCGGCGAAGCCACTTCAACTTGAGAGGTCTCCTGAGAGGTTGACTGACTGAGAGATGGCAAGAGGAAGTTTAGGCCTTCCTTCCTGGTTTGTGTTTTATTTTTATCTTTTCTTATTAGTTTTCTGAAAGGAAAACTAATGTGCCGGCTTTGTCTGTCCGTCCGCACTTTATTCTGTCCGCACTTTTTCTATCCGCACTTTTCTGCCCGTTCTCAGATCTTAAAAACTACTGAGGCTAGAGGGCTGCAAATTGGTATGTTGATCATCCACCCTCCGATCATCAAACATACCAAATTGCACCCCTGTAGCTTAAGTAGTTTTGATTTTATTTAAGGTTAAAGTCAGCCATAGTCGTGCTCCTGGCAACGCAACAACACAGGCCACCACGGCCGGCTGAAAGTTTCATGGGCCGCGGCTCATACAGCATTATACCGAGACCACCTAAAGATACATCTATTTTCGGTGGCCTTGATTATGCGCTGTACAGAAAGCTCGATTGCACAGAAGAAACTTCGGCGCATTGTTTACTTGTTTTTTTGTTTATCTTCAAGTAATTCTATCTGTTTGCCTACTTTAGCGCGCACACACACTCACATTCCTTCACGTCCATCTACTTACGTATCTCTCTTCTTGCATTCACACAGGTTGCGACAGCAAAACGTGTATATTTTGATACTGATTGTTGCATAAGTGATCCGTTCATAGATTGCTTTTACGAATTCAAATACGTTTACGTTTACAAACACTTAGAGAACCATTATCTGTGAAGACAGGAAGAAAACGGAGGGCTAAAAATGATTATTAGAGGAGGGCTCATCATTCCCAGTGGTAACCTTTATTGTCAAACTATGCTAATATTGCTTAACTTATTAATGGAACCTGTTCTCTTCCTGTGCGGATGTTCACCCAGTGCTCATATACAGTATGAGTGTTTGTGCATGTACTGTACACCAAAGGTGCTGTACACTTTCTCACAATTCATTTAGATGAGACTATAACGACATGGCCTGTATGGAGGGATGTAGCATTTACTTAAATTTTGTTGGATTGCAGCCTACACTCCTCCCCTCCCCCTCTCTCTCTCTCTCTCTCTCTCTCTCTCTACCCCTTCCACCCTCTCCCCACCGTCCCTTGTAGCACCCCTCACGCTCCCCACACAGTCGATTCACTCCTCCCAGCCACTTGATTTTATAGACCTAGTGTTTTTCAACGATCATTGTTCACTGACGAATCCGTACGGTAAAAAGAGCGATCTTGAAAATCCCCTTCTTTCAACGAGAGTTATCTTGAGCAGGTTTGAACTATTATTCTCCTACCGCCAACAATAGCCATTGTCTCTGACTGTGAAAGGCTTTCGTACATCCGAGAAGAAAAAGTATCGTATTTTTTTTGTTGAAGAGGTTATGGGCTGGGTTTCCCTCCAAGATTCTCTTCTACGAACTGGTGTAAGTAGCATCTTTCAAACTTACGTCATTCGACTGTTTATAATTGTCTATGACCGAATACTTGCGCGATATTTTCTAAACATTGGCTCTAAGAGTTCACGATTGACGTTATTGATAGGTTTAGTAACACTACTTAAAATGAAGAAATGAAGAGTTATTGAATTAAAAACACTAATAAATCTTACAAATCTACGATACAGCCATCTCTCCGTGCCCGTGTTTATAAAACGTAAAACTTTGGAAAATGTTACGTCGGTAATGAATATGTCGCCGCGTCATCAAATCTTTAGAGAAATTCCCTTAAAAAATAAATCGCATTCAGGTATTGCAAGACTGAAAGAAACATGTAGGATTTTGAACCTGAAGCTTCAAAGATCAGACGACCAGAGGAATTTGTTTTCGCAAGGCGTCGTGAGTGGCCTTCGTGTCAACACTTGTTTATGCAAACTTCGAGATACACGCCATTAGCATCTTCGAAAACGCCCAGTGATGATGATATGCTATTTTAGGAACGCTCTGATTGGTCATTCGATCTTTGTGTGTGTTTCGCTGGGATTCTTGTGAACTTTAGTCAATTATTCATTTTACCTTTCCTGACCACTTTCTCGGGAATTCCTTTTCCTCTGAGGAGGAGTTAGCCTTTTAGGATACTTGATACAATCTAAATATAATCGACTGAAGGGTGCTTTCAGAACGATCGTGATGGGAAGACCTGATTGAATAGTTAGTAGGAGCCTCTGTCTGGGATATAAAAGGACGTGGGTATTGAATGAAGAAGAAGAAGAAGAAGAAGAAGAAGAAGAAGAAGAAGAGAGAGAGAGAGAGAGAGAGAGAGAGAGAGAGAGAGAGAGAGAGAGAGAGAGAGACCTTACAGACTTTACAGAACCTTACAGACCTTACAGTTCGAGGGAGGGTTGCCCCAGGTCCCCTCAGTGAGAGAGAGAAAGAGGAAGAGAGAGAGAGAGAGAGAGAGAGAGATTGAGAGAGAGAGAGAGAGAGAGTTGGTAATACAGTTCCTCGGGGATCATCGTGACGTGACGAGGTTCTGAAGGATTAAATATTATCGGGTCAAAGCACAGTCGCCACTAACATTACTTTCCTTTGCATCAGAGTCTCGCGTTTCCCAACACAACGCGATCGCCAGGTTACTGATTTGTTTATTTTTATTTACTTGTTTCTTTATTTATTTATTTGCTTTTCATACTTACTTTTTTTTATCATATTTCTGAAGACTAACTTTAATGTTGTCACAATTAGATCTCACCTCAATAACATTTTGTTAGATTTACTCTTTGCGTCCTATTGTGAATATCTGGAGACTCTTTTCTCTGCTACCATGTTTGAGGTCACGTTTAAGTAGGCTTAGTATAGGAGCGTAAGATTTTGTTGAATCATTTTCCTCCCATTTTCCTATAGGGTTTTTAAGATTGGCGAGGGTAAGTGTGATTTAAGATGTTTCATTTTACCATTTTTAGCAATTTTTTTTTACCAGGAAAACTATCCATACTCAGTGCCAAGGTGATAAAAACAGTTTTATGTATGTTGCTCTTTATTTCATGTCATTATTGCCCTCTCTCTCTCTCTCTCTCTCTCTCTCTCTCTCTCTCTCTCTCTCTCTATATCTATCTATATATATATATCTCTATATATATATATATATATATATATATATATATATATATATATATATATATATATATATATATATATATGTACATATATATATATATATATATATATATATATATATATATATATATATATATATATATATATATATATATATATATATATATATATATATATATATATATATATATATATATATATATATATATATATATATATATATATATATATATATATATTACTTGACAGGTGTGTCCTATCTTCCTTGTCACCCTCTTCTATAGCAACCACGTGACCTGATACTCAAGGTAAGGTAGCCTTGCTTATAAAGGAAGGTTTTTTTTCTGTCTTTCTCTTTTTTCTGACTTTCTCATTTTATTTCTGTATATTTTCTAGATCACCATATGCCATAATGTTGAGTATATCTTGTTTTTCAATGAATTTTCGCTCACGTTACAGTGATTTTCAACCGATAATCTAAGCTGGTGAATTATAAGTGACTGGTCAAATAGATGTTTTTATATCCAGGAACTGGAATTTGGGTTTATGGAATTCCAGAGATCAAAATAATAAAAAAGAATATTATAAACTTTTTTTTTCCGAGAATGATTTACACTTATTCATGGAGTAAATGAAACTATAACCGACCTTATTTATCAAAAAGATTCAGCAGGCTTAATATTGGCTTTGCATTTAAGAAATTCCAGAGATCAAAATAAAAAAATATTAAAATTTTTTTTTTCGGAGAATGATTTACACTTATTCCTGGAGTTAATGAAACTATAACCGACCTTATTTATCGAAAAGTATTCAACAGGCTTAATATTGGCTTAGAGAGAGAGAGAGAGAGAGAGAGAGAGAGAGAGAGAGAGAGAGAGAGGAAAATGTAATCGACTCTTATCACTTTCCTGTTTTCCTGTTTACTTACAAAATTAGAAGATACCAGAAACTATTGTCTTTGCCCCTGCCTTATATAGGAGGAACCGGTGACAGCTGTGTTATTTATTTCATTGTAACATTTTTGCTCTCACCAGTAAGACAGGCCTTATTCCTCAGCAACTTCAAGTGAAATAAGGATTAGTCAAAATCTTGGATCAAAAAAGTAGCGAGAAACTTCAAAACCCTTGACAAAGAAATAAATGTGTTGCCACTTCAGATAACACAAGGTCTTAATACACTTACTTTTTCCTCACTGTTCTTCCTTCCTATTTGTTCATATACTTACCCAAATTCTCCCTTCATATCCATTCCAGGTCCTGATCCAGTTTTGTGAAATAAAGATTGGTCAAAATTTGGGATGTCAAAAGTGGGGAGAAACTTCAAAACCCTTGACAAAGAAATAAATGTGTTGCCACTTCAGATAACACAAGGTCTTAATTTATTTACTTTTTTCTCACTGTTCTTCCTTCGTCTCTGTTCATGTACTTACCCAAACTCTTCCTTCATACCCATTCATGTATTTACCTAACCTGCAGTTTCATATCGTTATAGGTCTCAAAGTCAGACTGAAAACTGGGAGCCGAGGTATCTGTGAAGTTTGCATTTGGTGAGAAATGATTCATTATTGGCAAAATTACTGTTTACAATAATTTAAAAGTAAAATTACGAAGATCAGCACCCCGAAATTACAAAGCATGTTTAAACCATGAGAGGAAGAGTAGAGAACGAGGTAATAGAGGACTTTATTATTTATCATGACACACACACATATATGTATATATGTATATATATATATCACATTACCACAGGTGAAAAATAGGTCCTGATCGGTTTCGATTTTATTTCAAAGCCTGTGGTAATGTGTGGTAAATGAATCACGTGCTAAAGTGATTATAATCATGTGTATATGTATATATATATATATATATATATATATATATATATATATATATATATATATATATATATATATATATATATATATATATATATATATATATATATATATATATATATATATGGTTTTATAACGCCAGATTAAATTAAATTATTCAATCAAAATCTTATTAATTTATGAAAATTATTCTTTCCTAATTTTCGTTAGATGAAACTAATCCCATATTGTTATTTTGTACTGAATTTCCTCTCACAATTTGTAAGCCTACAAGCAAAAAATTTATCGAAAGTGACTGAAATAACAACATCTGTATACTCCCACACATTTTCAGCCCATAAGTTGAGGAAGTATCTGAATTTATGCTCATCCTTTTCGGTGAATATAAGGAAAATATTTTACGTATTAACAATATGGTTTGTTATTTTTGAAGGATATTATGTATGTGAGCAAAGACACATCATGTTTATTTTTAATTTCGTATCATTTCCCACCGTAATCTAAAAAGAAACCATGCAATTGTTTCCCGTAGATATTTGGCCTGAGACTTTTGCTTCCATAAACAGGAACTGCAAGATTTTCGGAACTACCAATCCATACGGCTTTTGAAGTTGATGAATTAAAGATCATTTCCTTTCATAAATACGTTCTCAGAGGGCTATTATAACGAACAACAATAAACGTCAAAGTAACAAAGGTCAAATTATACTGTATCAAAGGGATATTTGTGGCTTAATATTCGTGAGTATAAAAAAAGTTATGTATGTCAAACTTAACAATCAGTTTTCATGTTGCAGACGGGCTGATTTCGATTCTAGGGACAGAATCTGTATTCGACTGGAATATATACAGCCAGGAATAAGTAAATTGTTACATACATCATATATACATACATGCATACATACATACATAACTCATAAAGCCAAACAAACTTTTAAATACATCCGTACTACAAAATACTACAAGATAGTCACTGTAACAGAAATCCTAACCAACCCTCAAATACTTATGCCCCGTAGGGGGGTAGTGCCGTCAGTGCACCTCATGCGGTGCACTGTAGGCATTGCTTATGGTTCTTTGCAGCGTGCCTTCGGCCCCTAGCTGCAACCCCTTTCATTCCTTTTACTGTACCTCCTTTCATATTCTCTTTCTTCCATCTTAGTTTCCACCCTCTCCTAACAATTGATTCATAGTGCCACTGCAAGGTTTTCATCCTGTTACACCTTTCAAACCTTTTTACTGTCAATTTCCGTTTCAGCGCTGAATGACCTCATAGGTCCCAGTGCTTGGCCTTTGGCCTAAATTCTATTTTCAATTCAATTCAATTCAAATACTTGTGTAACCCATTCCCAAAGGCACTTATTTGGGAGAATATCAAAACACTGATTGTTATACATAATCCGTAACCCTGCCAGCTATTAATTAGTTATACATCAGTTATTCATCAATTATTCATCTTTCAACAGTTTTCATTGCAACCTGATGGAAAACAAACAGCAGTCGAATGAACGTCGAGTGTCAACACAAGAGATTTGTCAGCAGACCAGATGCAGATGACATTGATAGAATGAAAGGCTGATTGTTAAAAAATATGTAATAATAATAATAATAATAATAATAATAATAATAATAATAATAATAATAATAATAATAATAATAGGTGGGTTTCCAGCCAGGCTAGGGGAGCGGGCTGGGAAAGATCTGAACCACAAGGGTGGGGAGACCTAGGTTCCCTAGGGAAACTACCCTAAGGGCACCTTTGTCAGGGGAAGGACCTCCTTATTGAGTATCGTGGTAATTTCAGAACAGATATTCTTCCGAAATGTTATTGATTATCAAGGTAGTTCCTAACTTATATTCTTCCAATATTTTTTTGATTATCAAGGTAGTTCCTAACTTATATTCTTCCAATATATTTTTGATTATCATTGTAGTTTCAGATCTGATAATCCTCCAAAGTATTTTCTTATTATCTTGGTAGTTTCAGAACTGATATTCTTCCTGAGTATTTTTGACTACCACGATAGTTTTGACCTACTGCGTCATGGCACATATAAATGTACGTTCTTCCCTCGTAAAATTCTCCCAAACAGTCCTTTTCTTGGTATCCTATTCATGACAAAATATTTTTAGTCAAAATACGACGCGATTCTTATTTGTTTCATTTCATAACAGGTAAAGAGTTAACTGCTTGCACACTCGCAGCTGGACAGGATTTTTCCCCTTGGCTTAAGCCCAGAGGTCGTGATTCTGGTGGAAAACAAGAACAATTCGGTTCTACAGTTATTATCTCTGCGTCATATCCGCTTGTGATAACAGTTCTGCTGCGTTCTTATTTTTCTCAGCATTCTTAAACTGCGTTTCTAGGCCTTCGAATGTGACCTAGTACATTTTGATACAAGCACTAGGATCTGTGGGCATTTTAATCCATTGCTCAATTATCACAGACAAGATATTCACAGGCGCATTCAAACGGTTACCCAAATATTCTGTGCATCTGTTGCATATTTGGGGCATGTTCTCCGATGAATATAGAATCAATTTGCTTATAATGATGATTTTATTCAAAAGTATGATTCGCCCGCCGTGTATTTGTAGAGGCAAGTATACAGTGTGCATATGGACACTTGCCTTTGTCTTCGATGAAGATCAGAAGAAAAGCTCAGTAACTTTACATCAGGCCCTTAGTGGAAGAAATGAGAGAAATAAAATGGAATGCAAATAATGTTTGGATATTTTTACTAACAGTAAGGAAGGACGAATTTTTTCTGGGGGAAAATTAACAATTAAACCTAAGACTATCAACAAAAAACTCATCACTGTAGGTCAGTCTTTGTACTGTATGTATGAGTATATGCTGTATATATATATATATATATATATATATATATATATATATATATATATATATGTATATATATAAATTTCCGTGTCATACTTTATGACGTTTTTATATTATTCAAAAAATATTAAGCCACGAATATTGTCTGATATACAATTCACTACGTTATTTTTCTTAAACGCCACACACCCAACTGTACATTATAAGTTATATACATCGAGATGGGGAAAACACGCTGGTATGCAGGCAGTTAGCCTGCCCAGGTAATGAATTAGGTACAGTGGTACTCAGGTTCCAGCTTCCTTTATGACTTGTGTAGCCCGGCTAGCAGCAGTCTTTTCTTTCATTTGAAAGCCCTGGGTTCGATCCTGATGTGAGTCAGAAATTTATATACATAAATGTGTGTGTGTGTTTGTGTATCTGTGTGTGTGTGTGTGTGTATGAATTTTGGTTTGTTCATATTACGTAATGGACCCTGATTTTTCTTGTTTCATTCTCATGGTGCTTTCAGCATTCACACAATAGAAGGCAGTCCATTCATATTTACCTACTGCGTGTATGGCAACTGCATTTAGCGATAATAAGTCTTGACGTCACCACAAAACCCGCCCTTCAAGGATTCATCGGAATTGTTTTCTTTCAGTCGCAAACCGATTGACCCACTTTCGGAAATGCACTGAGTCACCAGGTTGTCAAATGGCTCTGGTTTATGCAGTCTGCTCTGATTTCAAGTCATTTGCTAAGAAATTCACAGCCTCGTGAAAAACAGTTGTGTCATAAAAATCCACAATTATATTGTAAATTGCATTATTACGTAAAAGATAAAAACAAAGACTTTCGAACACCTGGATAGTGTACCTCGTCATTGTTTACGTTAAGCTACAAAGCAACTGCTTTTTTTTTTTTTTTAGCAAATTTAATTTTTTTAAATTGCGTCTTACTCACTGTCTTCTTTTCCTTTTGATTCATTAAGAAGGCAAACTAACTGTCTAGACAGTGAATGTTATTGAGACTTGTTTTTATACCATGAGACTAAATGCACAGCAGTGAGATATATGGAAGTCATTGAAAGTCCTCAGGATGAAGTGATTTAAAGGTCAAAGAAACCTTAATTTTACCATGACGTGAGAAATTAATTGTATCTTGTCATCCAGTTACATTAAGCACAAACAATCCCTCATTGCACAGTAATGTGAATTGTAGATAAATCCTCATTTAACAGTAGAATTAAATGCATAGAATACTTCGTTGTAAAGGATCAAGATGAATAAAATCTCATAAAGAGATGTTACCTCTTGAATCCACCTGAGAGTATCTAACATTAAATGAATTCCTCATCTTTCGAGTGACACTGTCAACTTTTTCCCATAACAATAACGTTCTTTTTCAGTCTTCATGCTTTTGTCCTTCTTATGCCCTGAGAGCACTTCCATCTTCACGAAGAGCTTTCTAATATCATAACTTTTTTTCGTAGGACCTACATCTGTAAGATTTGCATCTTTGGAATAGATTCTCTTTTGATAAATCAGTCATAAACGGTTATCAGTTTTCTACCAAACAGTGCGGCTAATGGTAAGCGCCTGCTGAGGGGATAAATAGGTAAATGAATAAAGATTTCAGTAGTAAAACTAAAGAAGTATGTATAAGAATATTCACGAGGAATGAATGTATACTGAATAGTTTCGTCGGTGATCATGACAGTGTGGCGTTTAATGAAGCAGTCAGGGATTTTCGTTGTCAAAGACTTTCGATTTTTAATACCGAAGGTAAACGTTGTCCAAATATCGAAAGACGTTACTCATTTCAGTTTAATCCAGCTGTTTTACTGAAACGAGGGGAGAAATGAAAGGCGAGATATTTGATATATTTACTGATAAATAAACAAACATGAATTTCCAAAAGTACATCTTCGCTGTTCGTACATCACTTTTACGAAAATAAACTCCGATGTAGTTTGATAACAGTTATACGACAATATACTGTCACATTCATAAGAATGTCACATTATTGAGTCATAAATAATAATACATTTCTGATACAGAAAACTAAAAACACCAAGAGCACGTTACCCAGGGAAATTCCCACAATAACCACAATAAAAACATAAATTCCTATTTGATTTTAACACAGTAGACATAAACATCTATTCGGCTTGCATGCAAGTTTTCTCACAAGTTGTGCTTTCTGTTTCAGGGCAGAAGTCTGGAATTTCATTCTGGCCTTTGTAAAGTTGAGCAGATTAATTATTTCAAGGAAAATGTGCATCATGATAAATCTAATGTTTGATATCATTTCTGAGGTTCTGATAGAATACCAGTTCCTCCTCCGTGACAAGTCACTTTACCTTATTCTCATCTATATTTCCGATTTATACCTATCTTTCCACTAAGGCAAGTCTGCCAAATCTGTTTGAAAAGATGCAGTTTCTTAGAAAAATAAATATTTTTTTAAAATTAGGGGCGGCGAAAAATCAGCTGAATGTTGTCTGAAAGAATTTATGTAAATTTGATTAGATGCTGTTCCACAGATGCCCGGCAAAGTCGAGCATTGCTGAAGCTTGTTTACAGTGTACCTTCGGCCCCTTAGCTGCACCCAATTTTCAGCCTTTTACTTCACCTTCTCTTCCGTTTCCTTTCTTCCATCTTGCTATCCGGTCATTCCAACTCCTTGTCACTATATTAAGCTCTGAATGGCTGAATGTGCTCCAGTGTTCGGCTCTATAACCTAATTTTCATAAATTAAATCAAATCAAACCAAATAGATTCTATCTTGATTGCAATAATACTACAGAGTCTATCATAGTGTCAAGTATCTGATCTCGGATAAAGGATTTCTACTCATTCATTTAATTTTTTGCCTATGGTGTCATCAGCGTGATGCTACAATTATGCCTAATTCCTAAAGTAGGTTATTTAAGGCTTTTAAAAGTACGCTTCAGAATATTGCAGAATGATTAAATTATTAGTAGCACAAACCTTCTATATTTTTCCTTTATATTGTGAGAATACACTCCTACATTCACTTGTATTTGTCACGAGAATTTTTCAATTAAATTCTTTCCTCAAAGTAAGGGTGGTCACAAGGATCATCACCCTCTCATCACATCATTACCTCGCCAAAGAATATTAGAATGATGTCGACTTATTGGAAATAACATAAAAATAAATCCACTGTGGTAAAAGCAGAAAGAAAAAAAAAAAATCGATCGAAAACATGAAAATGTTGGGGGGAACACTACGAAAGCGGAATCCGTTGCATTTCAAACGGGAAAGGCGCTACTGTAGGAAAAATGAATACTGAAATATTAAAGCTAAGCATTTGTGTGCAGTTTCAAAATTATCATTCAAGTTATATTTGTATGCAATCCAAGGGCACGCAAATTCAGAAGACCATGGTCCGTTTATATTCGTTACACTGCGCTGAATCTGTGAGATTCGAGAAGTTTGTGTCTAGGTCTGCCAAGGGCAGTTTGTTTGGATGATTGCTTGAGTGGTCAAAAACATTACCTGTTACTTATTCCAACTGTAAGTATTTTCTGAAACGCTCAAATTGTAAAAATTTTCTTATATGTGGCTTTAAATCAAGTTGAACATTAATTTTTTTCCTGCGGGGTGTTTGTGCCAGCCTGTACAGTACACAGTTTTTTCCAACAGGGTGTTTGTGCCATTCTGTAAAATGCAATAGTTTTTTCCAGCAGGGTGTTTGTGCCACTCTAATACAATAGTTTTTGCCAGCAGGGTGTTTGTGCCACTCTGCAAAATACACAGTTTTTTTCCGGCAGGGTGTTTGTGCCACTCTGGAAAATATACGTAGATTTTTTTCCTGCAGGGTGTTTGTGCCACTCTGTAAAATACACAGTTTTTTTCAGCAGGGTGTTTGTGCCATTCTGTACAGTACGCATAGTTTTTTTCCAGCAGGGTGTGTGTGTGCCACTTTGTAAAATACACAGTTTTTTTTTCCATCAGGGTGTTTGTTCCATTCTGTACAGTACACAGTTTTTTCCAGCAGGGTGTTTATGCCAATCTGTAGAATGCACATAGTTTTTTCCAGCAGGGTGTTTGTGCCATTCTGTACTGTACAGATAGTTTTTATCCAGCAGGGTGTTTGTGCCACTCTGTAAAATACACATAGTTTTTATCCAGCAGGGTGCCTGTGCCACTCTGTACAGTACACACAATTCTGAGCAGGACTTCACTCCTCGTCGTCGTCTGTGTAGATGTCGTCAATCTTGTAATCGAAGAGCAAGAAGTCCAGTAGATATCGCTGGTATAGCTGTTTGATTTGCGTTCTGGACAGCTGACTATAGAATTCTGGAGCAACGTCCATCGAAGTGGCATTGTTAAGATGACGCCATTCCTGGGACTTGAGCTGTTAAAAGGAGAAAGAAAGGTTAAATAGAAAGAAGTGAATGTCCTTTCTTCACATGAACACCCTAAAGATTCATTTGAATATCGCTCAATGCCATACCATCTAGAATTCTTTACGTAAACCAGTCAACTGTTAAGAGTTTTAAAATAAAGAAAATATTGTCCACTTGCTTATCAAATTAGATTAGTATTTGAGTTTTTTGAGGATTTGCTGAATGTAGGGGCTAGAGTAGAGGTAGAGCTGAATGGTGGAAGAAAAGACTACTTTTTTATTGTGTCTATGTTAAAGGAATGAATTTCATTTACAAGAGAAAAATAGAATATAGTGAAAGAAATATTAAGTTTACACTGTTGTGTATGGTCAAGAGAAGTTATGGAACGTAGCCAAACACTTTCACACATACGCACAGAGAGAGAGAGAGAGAGAGAGAGGGATTCGGGGATCTGAATTACGTGACGTAAACTGCTAACTTAAGACAAATGCTCTTTCAAAGTTCTCATATGTAAACTGGAGGCTGAGACCAACTCTTACTAAGATTGTTACAGACAGGATGTCTCTCAGGAATTACCCAAATGAGTCAAATTTAACATTTAAACGAAAAATTTTCCTTTCGATAACGAAAATCTCCAGTCACTTCTTTCTTTAAACATTTAGGCTTCTTTTTATATTGCAAAAAGTCGATAGCAGTATTGATACACTAGAAATCCACACTCTTATGACCTAAAAACTCTTTGTTTCGCGAGAAAGATTCTTATTTACCTCATTTAGAACAGAACTACAACGATTATTCTACATTCCTTTCGTGATTGTTCATCTGTTATCTGGAGCAAATCAAACTGGTTAAAATCTATGAAATATTAAATGAAATACGTATCATTAGCTATGGTCGTTGATTTGGACTTAAACAAACCCCCACTAGGCCTTATAGATTTATTGGCTGGGAGCGACACAGGTAAAGCCTAACTTAAAATAGTGTAGTTATCCATCATATACGCAGACTCTTATTGCAATAGCTTAACTTATAAAAGAAAACGTGTTCTATAATATACTGTGATAAAAATTATAATGTCAACTCTTGTCATTACAGTATATAAGAAAAGGTTAAAACTGAAACCACAGCAGCACCAACCGTGATTATGAATAGTATAAGTACTAGTTGTACATTCCATTACTCTAATTTCATACTGTGGTGTCGTAAAGTTGATATGTTTGCAGTTTTACGGAATCATTTAACAAAACTATTGTGCGATACATTGCATTAAGGCTTATAATTTCTAATATATGATGAACTAAAATCTTACATTTATGATTTTCTGTTATTGTAATAGACAGTATGGTTTAAAGGATTTTTTCTTTATACTCTGTTATATACAACATTGACACTGAAAAATTTTGTGATGGTTGACGATTTAACTGTCTAAAACCACTATTAAAAAGTGATTATAGGCGTAAAGTTGTTTTTGGGGGTGGGGGTTAGGGGTGGGGTTCGCACTGTCTGGACACAGCGCTGGATAAAAAATAAATACTATTTACAATAATATTTGAGTAACTATTCAAGCTAGCAAAATTTTTAGTTATCAATATTTTCGGATCGTTCATTTCCCTCTGTTTACTTTCAGAAATGCCCGTTTGTAATAACTGTAAATTGTAATGGAGTAAAACATTTAATGTATACTTTTAAAAATTCTCCTTCTTTCTTTTGCACATCTTCTGACACAGTAAAGGAAACTCTGAAACCTCATAATACATTTTACATTTATATGCCATTTTATTATAGGCCTATTGGTTATTAATTCTTTCTTGTATCCTATTATTATATTCGTTACATTACTCATATTAGAACCTTGCGTGAAATTCCACGTACATATCAGTCATTTGGATAAAATAGCAATTTTTGAAAGGGTAATAAATATTTTTTTAGTACTAATACTTCTTTTCAGCCACTCTCATCTCAGTTTAAGAGGAAGATGTAAGATAACTTCGTATATTTGATAATCGATCAGTTGTGACGTTCGTTTTACAGAAATATGACTTTGCACGCTCAATCCTTCAGTTATCTTTTGGTTCCTGGAAGGTATGCTAATAAGTGTCCTGCTTATATACTAAGAGAGAGAGAGAGAGAGAGAGAGAGAGAGAGAGAGAGAGAGAGAGAGAGAGAGAGAGAGAGAGAGAGAGTTATGAAACGTAACGAACTTCAAGCAAGTTTGAATTTGCGCCAGTCAACTGCCGCATCGGAAGAAGCTGACAATAATTGCAAGCGATTTGTTAGAAGTATGAAGTTGAATTAATTTGAATTAAAAGAAACTTGTGACGTGAAGCTCGTCGTAAAATGAAAGTGTTAAGTAACAGTTTAACTGCAACAGTTTTGATGGTATACAGTGTGGAATTGGGGCAGGTTCAATCGGTGCTGGTTGCTATTTTAGAAGAACGCTTTCCTAGGTCTAGTCATATAGCCTTTCAATGGTATGATCTCCCACAGACGTTGATATTGCCAGATTAATAGACCTCACCTCCTTAAGCTCCTCTAGATTTGATATTGTGATAAGGAACTTCTCGTCTTCTGTCATTGTTTCAAGCTTGATGATGACGTTGTAGTCCACACCACAGACGTTGCACTGGGCCCAGTATGGCGTCCAGCAATGGACCTGGAAGAAGAAGAAATACTGGGAGTAGTGAGTTGCTTCACCAGGAACCATGTAGATGGTGATGTGTTTTAAGTCTACGTACAGACATAAAAGTCGGAGGTTCTCTTCGGTGGACAGAATCCAACAGGTGACGAATCACTTATCAATTATAATGACCTTTCGGTATTATTTCCGAGGTCGAGCGACTCTGATATTCAACGACGTTCGTAGCTTAACGTTTGTAAATACACACATATTATATTATATATGCATATATATATATATATATATATATATATATATATATATATATATATATATATATATATCACTTATAATTCCCCTTTGGTGATAATTCCCCGTCGGGGATATTCCCGAATTAGCGTGAATTGGGTATTAAACATATGTAGCTCAATGACTGTATATAAATCACGGTGACGTGATAACAAATTCATTTATTTATATATATTTGATTCCATTAGCTCTCTAGGAACAAAGACCATTCTCAGTTTGTATATATATGTAGGCCTATTTATATACATATTGTGTGTGTGTGTGTGGACTGGACACTTACGTTCTTCTTCCAATCCTGCGCTGTGACGAAAGTCTTCGTCGAGTCCAAGATGTATTGGACGAACTCCGAGAACGTCGGAAACTGTGAGGATTCCGGGCTGTCGACGGGTCTGTATTTGGCTATGATTTGGAGCTGAAGGTCCCGAAAGTGGAATTCTGTGGGACGGGGCTCGAGTTTAATCATCTTGTCCCTGTAGGCTGAGAGGATCCTGGAAAGAGATGAACTATTCAGACACGGAATTGTTTTTATTGTAATTTTGATAAAAATTTTTTGGAAGGCCCAAAAATTTGCCGAATTAGTACGAAGAAATTTGAAGTACTTCATAATTGGAACTGTCTTTTGCTTTTAAATGAATATTCCGAATAATTAATCATAAGGCTGTCTTAAACTACTGTATATTGGAATGATAATTATCAGTCAAAAATTACCAAGCGGATTGAGCAATCACATACACATATATACATACATACATAATTATATATGTATACACATATATATATATATATATATATATACAATATATATATATATATATATATATATATATATATATATATATATATATATATATATATATTCCATGTAATTTGACTGCGCTATGGGTGCAATTGCAGGTCCAACACCGAAAGGTGAAAAAGTGTAAAATCAAAGGAATAGTACCAGAACAATGAAGTTCTTACAGAGCATTTCCCTATTGATGCATTAATACTTTTTAAGTTCTCCATGACTCTTCTTACACAATTTGACACATTTTGGGGCCGATTTTATCAATTTTCGGCAGAGCCTGGGATTTATATGGTTCCGGAATGTTTGAAATCAATGGGAGAAAAATCGACCGGGAAATAATTGAATAATTGACAACTGAGCCCTATCCTCCCACGAAATAAGGGAAATTTAGGGACAAGGTAGGGGGCGGGAAATCAAGGCGGGAAAATTATATCACTGCCCGAGCAGTGTATGGATGAGCTTAGACTACTAGGATTTGCTTGTTTAACCTTCGTCTATATTCGTGTATCAAAATGCTTCGTAAATTCATAGGGAAAAAATTGCCTGGGATAAACTAAATGACAACTTATCCCTATCCGTCCACGCCATAGGGGAAATGTAGGGACAAGAAATGGGGTGAGGGGGATCAAGGCAGGAAAACGATCAGTGTCCAAGTAGAGTGAAACGGTGGCGGTAACTCGCTGAAATTTTGCCTGTATGAATCGGAGAGCCGTTGATTGGAAATGTTTCCGGTAAATCGCTGTGGCATTAAGGCCTTATATATCACGTGATGACATGGTGCGTGTTATTGAGTGCTACATGTTTGATTTAAAGGCCGGTGAAATTAGCCGACCGATTGGTGTGAAGCCTCGGTCTACATAAACATCAAGATATGCCGGGGTGGGATAGGTACCGACATACGAACTCCGTATGGGTGTAGTGCCGTCAGTGCTCTTCACATGGTGCACTGTAGCCGTTACTTAGGTTCTTTTTACTCCCCCTTCGGCCCCTAGCTGCAACCCCTTTCATTCCTATTACCGTCTCTCTAAATTCTCTTTCTTCCATCTTACTTTCAACCCTCTCCTAATGATCGATTCATAGTACAACTACGAGGTTTTCCTCTGTTACAACTTTAAAACTTTTTACTATCAACTTCCCTGCCAGCACTGAATGACCTCATACGTCAGTGTTTGGCCTTTGGCCTAAATTTCATATTCAAATTAAAATTCGGCGCATAAACACGTTGGTGGTGGAGGGGTGGGGGGGAGGTTTGGGCAGGGGTTTCTTGTAGGCTCCAGGACCCTTAACCTCGTGAAAAGGGAGGTTGAAGCAAATCCGACCATTATGGCCAGGTAGCTTAAGGAAGAAAATCCAGATTTTTATAGACCTTCAGTTCTTACGTTTACTGTTATATTTGAATAATATACAGCATATGTATATGTAGCTTGGCTTTAAGAAAGTGTCTGTGATAAATAAGCCGTGTTTAACTAAAAACCCAGAAACGGAAAAGATTTAGGTTTTCTTACGTTAATGTTCATAAAGAATGGTGTTTACATTAGTGCAAAAGAGTGGTGTTCAGTGACGAATCAGTTTGATTGTGTAGGAAGTCATGGAAGACATACCAAGTGTTCGTGCATTAATAGGTGAGTGTTCCATAAAAATTTTACTGTTCTGGTACTAACACTTTTTTGTTTACAAATTTGTTCCATGAAAATTTCATTGTTCTAGTAGTAATACTCTTTTTTTTTATAAGTTTGTTCCATAAAAATGCTATTGTTCTAGTACTAATACTCCCTTTTTGTTTATGTTTTTTTTTTTTACAAAATTGCTCCATAAGAATTTCATTGTTCTAGTACTAACGCTTTTTTTTGTTACAGATTTGTTCCATAAAAATGTCATTGTTCTAGTTCTAATACTTTTTTTTACAAACTTTTTGTATAAAAATATCATTGTTCTAATACTAATACTTTTTTTTTACAAGTTTTTCCACAGAAATGTCATTGTTCTAGTGCTAATTCTATTTTTTTTTTTTTTTACATTTTTTTCACTCCTCGGTGTTGGTCTTGCAATGGCATCCATAATGTAAAGTCAAATTATTGGGACTAAATATATATTTATATATAATATATATATATATATACAGTATATATATATATATATATATATATATATATATATATATATATATATATATATATATATATATATATATATATATACGTGGCCATCATTTGACCTAACTGAGACAACAAGGTAGGTTTCAAACCCCTTTACCCTTCCCCATCCCCCTTCCTCTTTGTAGCTTAGCCTACCTGGTAAATAAACTTCACCGGTTTATCATACCTCATTTTCATGTCTGAAGACCATAGAAATATATTATGGAAAATGTTTTTCTTTATTGTTTAGCAGGGGTGTGTTTAGGTTTAGTGGGGGTGTGTTTAGGTTTAGTAGGGGGTGTGTTTAGGTTTAGCAGGGGGATGTGTTTATGTTTAACAGGGGATGTGTTTAGGTTTATTGGGGTGCATGTTTTGGTTTAGCAGGGATGTGTTTAGGTGTAGCAGGGGGGTGTGTTTAGGTTTAGTGGGGTTGTGTGTTTATTTTAATGGGGACGTGGTTGGGTTTAACAATGGTGTGTGTTTAGGTTTAGTGGGGTGTGTGTTTAGGTTTAGTGTGGATGTGTCTAGGTTTAGTGTGGATGTGTTTAGGTTTAGCAGTGGGTGTGTTTAGGTATAATGGGGGTGTTTGTTTAGGTTCAGTGGGGATGCATTTATGTTTACCAGGGGTGTGTTTAGGTTTAGTAGGAGGTGTGTTTAGGTTTAGTAGGGAATGTGTTTAGGTATAGTAGGGGGTGTGTGTGTGTAGGTTTAGTGGGGATGTGATCAGGTTTAGCAGCAGGTGTGTTTAGGTTTAGTGGGGATGTATTTAGGTTTAGTAGGGAGTGTGTGTTTAGGTTTAGTTGGGGTGTGTGTTTAGGTTTAGTTGGGGTGTGTGTTTAGGTTAAGCAGGGGATGTGTTTAGGTTTAGCAGGGGTGTGTTTAGGATTAGTGGGGGGTGTATGTGTTTAGGTTTAGTAGGGGATGTGTTCAGGTTCAGTAGGGGGTGTGTTTAGGTTTAGCAGGGTGTATGCTTAGTTTTAGTGGGGTATGTGTTTAGGTTTAGTAGGGGCTATGTTTAGGTTCAGTGGGGGTATGTGTTTAGGTTTAGCAGCGGGGTTTTTAGGTTTATTGGAGATGTGTTTAGGTTTAGCAGGGGGTGTGTTTAGGTTTAGTGGGTGTGTGTGTTCAGGTTTAGTGGGGATGTGTTTAGGTTTATTGTGGGTGTGTGTCAGGTTTAGCAGGGGATGTGTTTAGGTTTAGCATGGGGTGTGTTTATTTTTAGTGGGATGTGTGTTTAAGTTTATTGGGAGTGTGTTTAGGTTTAGCAGGGGGCATGCATAGGTTTAGTGGCAGTGTGTTTAGGTTTAGTGGGGATGTGTTTTTGTTTAGCAGGGGCTGGGTTTAGGTTTAGGAGGGCCGTGTTTAAGTTTTATTGGATTGTTCAGGTTTAGTGGGGTTGTGTTTAGGTTTAAGAGGGGTGTGTTTAGGTTTAGTGGGGTTGTGTGTTTACTTTAACTGGGGATGTGTATAGGTTTAGCAGGAATGTGTTTAGGTTTAGTAGGGGGTGTGATTAGGTTTAGCAGTGGGTGTGTTTAGGTTTAGTGGGGGTGTGTGTAGGTTTAGTAGGGATGTGTTTAGGTTTAGAAGGGGGTGCATTTAGGCTTAGTGGAGGTGTGTGTTTAGGATTTGTGGGGATGCATTTAGGTTTAGCAGAGGTGTGTTTAGGGTTAGCAGGGTGTGTGTTTAGGGTTAGAAGGAGTGTGTATACATTCAGTAGTGGATGTGCTTAGGTTAAGGGTGGTGTGTTTAGATTTAGTGGTGTGCAACTGGGACAGTCACCATAGTAATGCCTGGATAAAGGGACAGAAAACACAGTAATGCCTGGATAAAAGGGGCAGTCAGCATGGTAAGTCTTGTAAAAAAGGGAAACACATTACAGGTAAACTTGGATAAAAGGGACAGTCACCACAGTAATACCACCTCGATGAAAGGGACAGTCACCACAGTAATACCTGGATAAATGGGATAGTCACCATAGTATTATCCAGATAAAAGGGACAGTCACCACAGTATTACCTGGATAAAAGGGATAGACAGCATAGTAATTCTTGGATAAAAGGGACAGACAGTACAGCAACATTTGGATATAGGGACAGTCACCACAGTCATACCACCACCTCGATAAAAGGGACAGTCAGCGCAGTATTGCCTGGATAAATGTGACAGTCACTACGGTATTATCTGGATAAAAGGGACAGTCACCACAATAATACCTGGATAAAAGGGACAGGCAGCACATTAATGAATGGATAAATGGGACAGTCACCACAGTAATACCTGGGGGACAGTCATCACAGCAATACCTGGATAAAAGGGACAAACAGCACAGTAATGAATGGATAAATGGGACAGTCACCACAGTAATCCCTGGGGGACAGTCACCACAGTAATACCTGGGGGACAGTCACCACAGTAATACCTGGGGGACAGTCACCACAGTAATACCTGGGGGACAGTCACCACAGCAATACCTGGACAGTCAGAACAGTAATACCTGGATAAAAGCAACAGGCAACACAGTAATACCTGGATAAATGGGACAGTAACTGCAGTAATGTATAAATAAAAGGGAGTCACCATAGCAATACCTGGATAAAAGGGACAGTCAGAACAGTAATACCTGGATAAAAGCGACAGGCAACACAGCAATACCTGGATAATTGGGACAGTAATATTTAAATAAAAGGGACAGTCAGTACAGTAATACCTGGATTAAAGGGGCAGTCACAAGAGTAATACCTGGGTAAATGGGACAGTCAGCACAGTAATACCTGGATAAAAGGAACAGTCACTATAGTAATACCTAGATAGAAGGGACAGTCAGTACTGTAATAGGTTGATAAATGGGACAGTCACTACAGTAATACCTTAATAAAAGGGATAGTCAGTACAGTAATACCTGGATAATGGGACATTCACCACAGTATTATTTGGATAAGTGGGGCAGTCAGTAGAGTAATATTTGGATAAAAGGGACAGTTAGTACAGTAATTCTTGGATAAAAGGGACAGTCAGTACAGTAATACCTGGATAAAAGAGACAGTCACTACATTAATACCTGGATGAAAGCGATAGTCAGTTCAGTAATATCTGGATAAATGGGACATTCACCACAGTAATATTTGGATAAGTGGGACAGTCAGTACAGTAATATTTGGATAAAAGGGAGAGTTAGTACAGTAATTTTTTGATAAAAGGGACAGTCAGTACAGTAATACCTGGATAAAAGGGACAGTCACTACAGTAATACCTGGATAAAATGGACAGTTACTACAGTAACACCTGGATAAAAGGGAGTTACTACCGTAATACCTGGATAAAAGGGACAGTTACTACCGTAATACCTGGATATAAGGGACAGTTACTACAGTAATACCTGGATAAAAGGGACAGTTACTACAGTAATATCTGGATAAAAGGGACAGTTACTACAGTAATACCTGGATAAAAGGGACAGTTACTACAGTAATACCTGGATAAAAGGGACAGTCAGTACAGTATTACCTGGATAAAAGGGAGTCATCACAGTAATTTACTAAGTTAAATGGGACATTCACCACAGTAATAGGCCTATTTGGATAAGTGGAACAGTCAGCACAGTAATATTTGGATAAAAGGGACAGTTAGCATAGTAATTCCTGGATAAACGGGACAGTCAGTACAGTAATATCTGGATAAAGGGGACAGTCACTACAGTTATACCTGGATAAAGGGGACAGTTACTACAGTAATACCTGGATAAAAGGGACAATCACCTCAGTAATACCTGGCTAAAATGGACAGCCACCACATTATTACCTAAATAAATGGGACATTCCCCACAGTAATATCTGGATAAGTGGGACAGTTAGCACAGTAATATTTGGATAAAAGGGATGGTTAGTACAGTAATTCCTGGATAAGTGGGATATTCAGTACAGTAATACCTGGATAAATTGGACAGTCACTGCTGTATTACCTGGATAAGTGAGATAGTCACTACAGTAATACCTGGATAACAGGGACAGATACCACAGTATTACCTGGATGTATGGGACAGTCACCGCAGTACTATTTGTATAAATGGCACAGTCAGCACAGTAATATTTGGATAAAAGGGGCAGTTTATACAGTAATTCCTGGATAAAAGGGACAGTCAGCACAAGGAGGTGCGGGAAAGTTTTTCTGAGTTCTTCAGAGTTTTCCCAGGCAGCGTTGGGTTGGTCAGCTAGTATTACTATATATATATTTATATATGTTTATATATTACGTTGTGTGTAAAATGGCGAAATAATTACCTAATTATTAATCTGTCTGTAGATAGAAAAAAAAGAGACAGGAAAAAAAAGAGACATCATCATTTACCTTGTGAAGGGATGTCGGACAATAATGACCCTGAGGCTTGACTTGAACGTTTGCAAAAATTCTTTCCTATCCGCTGGCTGTGGGTAAACAGTGTAAACCGCGTCTTGCCTGGCCCCATATTTCGGCTGCAGGGAAAGAAAAACAATGTTATTGAACTTACCCCTTGCTTTCGCATCTTTACGCATTATTACGCATATGTGGGGATGTAAATAGAAAGTGGTTTAGACAAAAACGAAGGATGTAGAAACAGGCCAACATAGCAAGTTATTACTAAATTCTCATTTAGAAACAGTACAATTTTGGAACATTCAGCAACAAGTAAAAAGTGAGTGGAGTAATGGGTCACTCATTATGCCTCATTCCCGTTTTTCTTACAGCTTTCCGCCTCGTGAAATTTTGAATGTTACCTAAAGTCATGGAAGTATAGACCCAAATAACGTTTTTATATCATTAATATATATATTTTTATGAAGACTGCTGATTTAACAGTTGTCGAGCTGACGAACTGATAACGTTTCTCCATTAGCTATATGTGGGAGTGTTTGTTCATTTCTTTAACTCCAGTATTATCTAAAATTCCTGCCCGTACGTTGGCGAAACGTCTGAATGTCCATGCTGACTTTTGGAATGGCCAAGGTGCTTGTAGTGCAGTTTTTTCAATTTCTAGCGTTGAACAAAAATCCTTAGAAACTGGTCCTGAAGATCATGTCATTGCCCTTGACTTTAGTGTTGCTTTTGACTGCGTCAGTCATAAGGCCCAAATATATATATATATATATATATATATATATATATATATATATATATATATATATATATATATATATATATATATATATATATTTGAAACTCACAGTCGTTGAGTGTATATATATATATATATATATATATATATATATATATATATATATATTTGAAACTCACAGTCGTTGTTGTATATATATATATATATATATATATATATATATATATATATATATATATATATATATATATATATATATATATATATATATATATATATATATTTGAAACAGTCGTTGAGTAAATATATATATATATATATATATATATATATATATATATATATATATATATATATATATATATATATATATATATATATTTGAAACGCAGACAGTCGTTGGCGTACTATCTTCTAGTTGTTACAGAACTCCTTACTAACATACTGCAAATTTCTGAGGTCCCAGAACGCTTTTGTGTATATTTGCAAAACCTTGTGTAACTGCTCCTTGCTTTGAGTGGAAAAAGAGTTTAATTTAGGTGTAAAATTCGCAATAAACCTTTTATCCCTAACATTACCTTGAATCGAAATTTCTCTCTCTTTGCAGGATTCATATCTTTGAGCAGTGGATTGTCTTCGTTGAAATGTGCGAGACGCAAGAAGTTGATCATCCAGGACGTAGATGCTACCTGAAAAAAAAAAGGTAAGGATAGAGAGCATTGTTTTTATTGGGCTGTTTAAGGATTAAAAGAGCAAACCCGTAGTTTAGGATGGGCTTCAGCCCACTTACGGATGAAGTAGTATCAGTCAGAATGGTATTCTTGTGTTGATGCTGTTTTTATGGTTTAAATTCTGCGTGAAATGCTATTATATTATAGCTTGAAGATACACATGTCATATATGCATTATCTCTCTCTCTCCTAAATGTTTAAATGCTTACAGAACAACCAGGATTCAGGTAAGTAATTTAATTCGAACAACCAGTGTTTTGGCAGTTCGCCATGCTCATCTTGACGGTGCAAAGGCTGCAATGCAGTCATGCATATTTTCAGCCTTTTTACCTTTATTTACGTACGGTAACCGTTCTGTAGCGGGGACGAGATTATAAAACCTGCCCCCTTTCCTGCAAACAGGGTAGCAACCTCCCTCGTATGACGAACCTCCTTTTTTATGTATAAATTTGGCAATATGCCACACAAACAGGACCGTGATCTGCTTAACACAGAGGGTGATCAACTCCTTATATTGCAAGATCCCGTAGGGGAGGAGGGGCGGGGCTTAGTGCCGTCAGTGCACCTTATGCGGTGCACTAGAGGCATTACTTAAGGTTCTTTGCAGCGTGCCTTCGGCCCCTAGCTACAACCGTTTCATTCCTTTTACTGAACCTCCTTTCATATTCTCTTTCTTACATCTACTTTCCACCCTCTCCTAACAATTGATTCATAGAAAACGAGGTTTTCCTCGTTTTACATCTTTCAAACCTTTTACCGTCAATGTCCGTTCCAGCGCTGAATGACCTCATAGGTCCCAGCGCTTGGCCTCTGGCCTAAATTCTATATTCTACATTCTCTCCCTCATCTCGCCATGTGCCCAGGTAAGCGTTGGGAATAAAATTCTTTTCCATAATAACGGGACCATCCGGTTTCGTTCCGTTCGTTACTTCAGACTGAAAAAGTGCGGAAAACAAAAAGTACATCACTGTCCTACCATCCGCTCTTTTCTCACTAACTAAAATTTAAAGGTTTCCTGAGCAAAAAAAAGCAAAAAAAAAAATTAATTCCGTAGTTGGGGAAGATATTAAGAGAGTAAAAGCGGAAACAGAGCGAGAGTAGAGAAGTACTTTATCATTACCAACCCAACCCCTATCCTTCTATCTGCTTTACTGTTATTTTATCTCACACATCTTGGTAATTATAGTGTCCTCTGGAAAAGAAGTCAATAGACTCGAGGTCTTCATGCTAGAGTGAGTTGAAAGCATTGGGAAGTTTATTGCAATCATCATTTGCTATTTTTAGCGGGGCCAAGCTGCTATAGCGCATAGCACTCTGTACTAATTGGTGGTCAAAGGTCAGTTTCTCCCTTGTTTTCATCTTCTGTGGGCTAAACTATACTATATAATTAGAGAGCTTAACTCATTTTCTACAGAAGGGTAACGGTACCTTCAAGTAATTATGTTAACAGCCATCAGACGGGATGACTTACGTTCATCGCAGGTAGCAATTAGTTTAGATTGATTTCGTTCTAAGTGTGTCACTACTTTCGTAAATTTGTTAGAAGCTACCAAACGGTTTCGGCTAAAGAGCTAAAGAGGTCTTGAGTAGATTGCCTGGGGCATTCATCCAGGGAAAGCATGCTTGAAATTACCGCCAATGCACACTTGTTTCGTAGGGCAGCCAAGCGATACATATTAGTAAAGAAAAAAAATAAAGTAACGATGTTTTAACGTTTAAGTTAG
Organism: Macrobrachium rosenbergii; assembly: GCF_040412425.1. NCBI lineage: Eukaryota > Metazoa > Arthropoda > Malacostraca > Decapoda > Palaemonidae > Macrobrachium > Macrobrachium rosenbergii. Next base: position 13,544,015 of record NC_089792.1, on the reverse strand, counting down.
TGTAGTGATTGTAGTTACACAAGAACTTAATATTGAGAGACTTCTTTTGTAGAAATTAAGTAATAGTCTAAGGGTAACAGCCTGAACTTCTTGAACTCTGGTATTGAGAATTTTGAACATACTGTACTCTACAAATTGCCCTTTTGTGAGATGGCAACTGGCAACCTCTCTCTCTCTCTCTCTCTCTCTCTCTCTCTCTCTCTCTCTCTCTCTCTCTCTCTCTCTCCTCTCTCTCTCTCTCTGCAGTCCAGAGCTTGAGTAAGCTATTTTTTCTGGTATCAGGTTCCTGTATATAAAGACGGAATGTGGACAAACCGTTGCAGTGTCTACAATATGCAGAGCAAGTAGCGTTTATTTATGAGACTACATGATTAATCTTAAAAGGGTTTTTAATCCCAAAACAAATCCCTGAGTAAAATATCATGTAATTTTAGGATATTGTATGATAATTCAAGTTGAAAACCATGTCTGTAGTTATCAAGGGCTTCTTCGCTATCAATTTTGAAGGTCGTTGACATCTCGGGTAGTTCCTTGTTCCATCTGTTTCAGTAACATGCATGTCTTTATGTATATGCAATAAGTGTTAGAATTAAAGAAGACAATACGTGATCGTAGGACTTTTACATCTAGAAATAAGGCACTGACACCTTTAAAAAGTGGTATTATTAGCATATTTAGATGCAGCAGGAACTGTAACAGAAACTAATATGCAAAAACGCCAATTTTATCAAAAAGAGAAAGCCAATGGCTCTGACAATCCACTGCCCAACATGTTCAGACTTGAACAAGAGAGAAAGAAAGAAGAAAAGGAGTCAGCATTTATCCCAAAGGAAGATATAGCACTGCTTTTTGAAGGAAAGGCTCTTGTGAATCAAAGCTGTGTCTTGATTCTGTTGAATTATGTCTTCACTTCCAAAAGGTTGTGGAAAAAACTATATCCAGATAGATACTGTTCTTTTTTGACTCAGCTGTTTCTTTCCTTACTTTATGATTTATTACTTACAGAAATAAGAACGTTGACGAGAATTCCAAAGCTTTGTGATGGAAGGAAAGAAACCACTGCACATGCCAGTCTGGAGATGGCTGTTATCCGCAAAATAAGTATTGGGAGCTTTGACCTTTGCCTTACGTGACCTCCTGGTTAGAGAAGGAGCTCATTTCTTTACATTTGACAGGTCACTGTTTAAAATTGCCCACATCAGTAAAAGACCAGTAGTAAAAGAGCGCAGCTGCTTTCCACCAGGAAGACGATAATCGCATGGAAAACCTGACGGCAGGTTCATTGATCAGTTAATTACTTGGTCTCACTCTAAACAAGAAGTCAAATAGAAACGTGACAGCAGGATTCTAGGCAGAGGACATCAGTTTTTAAAGCTCCAGTACTTTAGCTGATGAGAAGCATTTATGAAGCATTTATGGCGGTGAAATAAAACTAGCAGTTTTTAAGAGAAAAAATTTTTGAGCAATTTTTGCAAGACAGACAGTCCATAAGCTTTTAACCTTCCGAATGGTAATAGAAGACACTGTACTTGGTTATCAAACAGTATTCAAGAATTATCCAGGAATTTAGGGGAAAATGCTGGTACTCGCTGTCTTTGAGGAATGGGAATTTAATTAATTGTGAAGTCAAGATTGCTTTTAAACAACCAAGAGGCTGATGCAAAACGCAATCTCATGGTCGAATTATTGTCAAACACACACATGAAAGGAAGCGGAAGAGGTATACTGAAGTGTATCATAAATCAAGAAGTAGGAGGTCAGTATTCAAGAGAGACGAATCTTGGTAAAAATTATTAGAAATGAGGAATGGATCAAATGTACTGTAGTATCTTTATTATCAGCGAGTGTATATATGGTTACATAAAAAAAAGGGTAAAAAATGCGCCGGTTTCGTCGGCGCAATCGAGTTTTCTGTGCAGCCGCTACTGAGCATAATCAAGGCCACCGAAACTAGATCTATCTTTCGGTGGTCTCGGTATAATGCTGTATGAGCCGCCACCCATGAAACTTTAACCACGGCCCGGTGGTGGCCTGTCCTATATCGTTGCCAGAGGCACGATTATGGCTAACTTTAACTTTAAATAAAATAAAACCTACTGAGACTAGAGGGCTGATGGTTGGAAGGTGGATGATCAACGTACCAATTTGCAGCCATCTAGCCTCACTAGTTCTTTAGATCTGAGGGCGAACAGAAAAAGTGTGGACGGACGGACAAATTCGGCACAATGGTTTTTTTTCTTTTTTTTTGTTTTGTTTTTTGTTTTTAGAAAGCTAACTAGAAATGAGTTTTCAGAGATGCATTGTTACCTTTAAGCAAAAGGTTTGGATTTAAGAACATTTTGCCCTACTAACACCAAACGCCAAAAATTGGTAATTCGGAAGAATACGTGACTCGCTAAATTGAATCACTGTGCTACCTATGAAAGGCGCTCACACACTTTCCAGGTGATTTTCGTGTCTGGCCTAAGGCAGCCGTCCAGTGTATGAAGAAGCTCGCTAATGTAGAGCCTAATTGCGAGTTACGTCAAAATTACATTCCAAAAATCACTGTTATATTTTTAGGAGCGTTTATGGTTTATTTTTACAGTTTGACTTCGCTGAAGTCAAACTGTAAAAACAAAGAAATAAATCAAGGGCGGGTTTTCTCTTGTATGAGCCAAGAAATCGTGGACTAATTCCTTTTCCTATTTTTTTGTTACTTATTTTTCCAACATGTCTGGAAATTACGTCTCGTAAGTAACGGGATGTTTTTTTTTTTTGCACAAGCGCCTCTTGTTGCATTTTTACTTTGCCTCCTTTGAAAATTCTTCTGATAAACCAGAGGTTATTTACCGTGTTTCTTTTTGAGTCCTTTTTTTCCTTTGTAGAACCTCGTGTTTCTTTTTGCAGTCCTACCTTTTTTTTCGATGCAGAGTATAGGGTTAGTTAGCTTGACTTCTGGCATTTAGTTACAGCAAAGTTATTGATTATCGATTCTTTATATATTATCATGAGTGAAAAAAAAACTTACTGAAAATGCAGATCACTTCTGCTTTTGACATAATCTGAGTTTTCTGAAGGGGAAATAATGACTTTCTCAAGAGCTCTGATTGACGATTAATATTTGACAGTATCCGGGCGAAATGTTGCATAGAACTCTCCCCATTAAGATAGGAAATTTATCTCGTTCTAAATGGGGCTTGAGCAGAACGCTGAACTGGAATTATAGTTATAATTATCATTAATATTTGCGTGCACATACATAAAATAAGTTAAACTGAAGCGAATTAAAACGCCAATGCGTGCAAAAATAGAAACTGCAGACTAACAAGGTAAAAAGTAATATGAAAAGTGCAGACCAATTTCCCTCTGCTTTTGATTTCATCTCACAATTCTCGAATTATGAAGAACTTTACTACGAAAAAAATACACTATGACGCCTTTTTCGAAGATAAAGGTCGCCGGAGACAGTAGGTTTGATGATGGAGATGTAATTTATACCTTAGACAAGTGTGCGCTTACCTAGTATGTTACTTTAATCAGCTAAAGATCAGTAGGCACACGATTTATGCGTAGAAAGACTGCTTATCACACACGCGCACACACACAATTGGGCAGTAGAGGGCTTATTGGATATTTGATTTTCTAAGAAGACAAAACCTTACTTAATAGAATTTTTTTTCTGTTATGCAATATGTCATCCGCAATGCAAAAACGGGGCAAATTAAGTTTTTTTTTTAATATCTGTTAATGACTCCATGTGTGTGTGTTCGTGTATCGATTTAGGGTAAAATACGGTTGGGGTTAAATATTGATAGTTGTCACAAATTGCCTTCCATGCTTTTCAGACATACATACATTCTACAATTTGTCTTAGATTCTTGGTAAAAATCATAATTAATTTATAGACTGTAAAACAGACTCCATATTTTAGATCAGAAATAGTCTTGATCTCTTATTTTACACAAACGTGAACTCTGGAACGAAGTTTCTGTATTTAGAAAATCTCATCAACTTTACAGTTACAGGTATTGAGATGACCTCTTAATACTTCAGGCCGTTACATTTCCTAGCGTTTTTGGAATGCGATTGCATCAGCCCACCTATCTATACATTATATCACGCATGTGATGAAAACTGCAGACTCAGAATAACTTATAAGTAATGGGTAACGTTTTATATAGTCATGAAAGGAGACGTTATAAAGGCGTTGTTTATAAGTTGATATATAAGCAATAATTGTGTACTACTTTTTGACTAAAGAGATCAAAAGAAGAGGGAAAATATCTCTGTATTTAAAACCTTCCCAGACCTGGAAATACGCTGGAGATAATCTCGCACGCACAGCCTAATGGTGGGTCCACATTACAGTAAAACATATAAAACACGGTGGCCACTTGTTTCTTACATAATCACAAACAAATAGAAAAAGTTAACGACCGACCGCAAGTGGAGAATGAACCTGTGGTCAGTACTAGAATAATCGTATGAAGAGAGTTGCCAGTAAGTTATTAACTTCTATTCAACCTATTTGTGATAATATTATGTATGCGATGAGTATACCGAACGGTGTTATGCCATGCAGTGTAAGACGGAACCTTATACACCTGATGTAGCTCCCGCACTCAATGGCCTCCTATAAGAAAGAGTTGGTCGGTTGCCCAAGGGACCGTAACTAGTTTAACTCTCGAGGGACCTGTTTGAGACGTTTGAGTTGCTGTGTATGGCGAAGTTGCCGAATTTAATTCGTGGTGTGGAAGAAATCAGACAACGGGACTTTCATGAGTTTTGGTAGATCTTATGAATTCTCAATTCTTTCAACAGTTAAATCTGTCATTAGTGCAGTTTCGTTGTGCAGTTAAATCCCCGTCATTAGTGCAATGCCGTTATAAACTTTAGCAAAGAAGGTTAGAATTGTTAAGCTGAGAAAGTGAATAAGCAACAAGACTTCTTGTGAACATTAATAGGTTAGAGAACTTGCTCATACAACATTGCAACCTCTTCCTGGGCGCAGTTACATAAACATAGTATCAAATGACACCCTTTTCTTTCGAATACGTTTTCCCATCACTGTAGTAGCGGTTTTGTTTTTAGAAAAGATATAAATAAAGCAAACGGCTATTACAAAGCTGCTCTCTAGCTGATACAATCAAAATCATCCGCTTGCAAGGCGGCACGTGAAACCTGCAGCCTGTGGCCGGTTTTGGGGAAGAATAAAAAAACAAACTTTCTGGGCGCGGGTTTGGTGCGCGAACGATAAACGTGTTTTTGTCATTGTGTTTCGCTCTGTACCCGTTTAACTCGTTCTTATGTATAGGTTGTGGAGACAAGATCCACCATAGATTCCTGAAGTTACCTGAACCCTACCAGTTTACCGTTATAACCTCCCTGTCGTGTTTACTTTTCTATGGAGGTTAGTAGGTACCTTAGGAGTTGCCAGTTTCTTTTTTTCTTTTTCTGGCGTTAGTAATTATTCACTTGTTGGAGTATTTTGCGGTCGGCATGCGCCTGACGTTGTTGCCGGATGCACGGAACTTTATGTTGTGATAATGTTCGTCTGAAAATTGTCTTCTTTATACGTAAATTCAGTAATTTGTCACAGATAATATTAAAATTCACGTGAATAAAAATTATTAGCCCACAGTTCTTTACTCGTATCTTGGTTACATCCAAGATGAAATAACTTGACAGATATTATCTCCTTTGTTAATGTTATAAATCTTTGTTAATATACGATTACGTAATAGCTACTGAACTGTTAAAGCTTAAGAGATCCCAGTTTTTCAAAGCGACTGCTGGTAAATATCAAGGAAAAAGTCTTTCCTCTATTTAAAAACAAAGGAAATATTCAGGTATTCATTATATTGACTGATGATATATAGAGTTATTCTAATTTTCCCGTTCAGTGTTGATTAATATCAGTTTTCAAATGAAGCGTTTAGTTTCAGTGGATCTTGTAACAATTACATGAATAAGAAATGGGAATGCTGATTTTTATTTTTCACTATATTAAGTCTGATTCCTATAGTTCTAGTAGGCACAGCGTTATGATATCAAGGGTCTGATGGAAAATGTAAATGTCTTTTTTGCAGTCCATCTTCAGCCCAGAGGTTGATGCAGGCACACACACACACACACACACACACACACACACACACACACACACACACACACACACACACACATACATATATATATATATATATATATATATATATATATATATATATATATATATATATATATATATATATAGAGAGAGAGAGAGAGAGAGAGAGAGAGAGAGAGAGAGAGAAAGAGAGAGCAGACCATAAATACCCTCAAGTCAAATTTCACGCAAGTAAGAAAGTAGGGAAAAAGCCCCCTCCCTAAAAAAAAAAAAAAGAGAAAAAAACAGACCTGAGTGAGGCGGAAGGTCAAACCGCATACCGGAATTAATACGAGGTGAAGCAATGGACGTTCCTTGTGACTGGTTTATCACCTAATACTGTGCTACAGTTGCCGCGATAGTGTTTTATTTACTACCTTATAATATCCTAGCTTTATTTTATATTCTCTTCTTAATTAGTTAATATGTATTCAGAAAAACTGGCATTTATGCTATGAGTGTTGGCCATTTTATATACCCAACGACACAAGTAATACTATACTTATATGTAATGCATTATACGAAATTCAACGGTACCTTTATATTGGTGATCACACTTTCGAAAATTATTGTATTTCTTGGTTGATTATAACCTAACCTATGCTAGAGTAAATATCTCACAGTATTAACCGGAGCAGCATGTTAGTTATCTCCATTACTCTTACGTCTATTTATGGAAATTTTGTATTATTATGAAATAATTTCGAACTGTGGATATGTCAGTGCGTTCACGAATACATTAAGTAGTATAAAGGTACTGTGCCTTGACACTGATAGCAAAATACTTCTGAATAAAATTCACCGCAAATTATATATATAATGTATATATATTGTATATATCAGTACGAGTATGTATATATATATATGTTTATATATATACATATGTGTGTGTATGTGAGTGCATATATATACTTTTATATTTATATATATGTGTGTGATATATATGCATATAAATATATATATATATATATTTATATATATATATATATATATATATATATATATATATATATATATATATATATATATATATATAATTGTGAGCTGCTCGTTCAATTCAGTTGCAGTTATGAACGCACTCTGCTCACGGGTTCTATTTTATTTTTGTTGATGTTTCTTTTTTTCCCCTTTTTATTCATGTGTCTTTTTTTTTCTTTGGAATGCAGTCCTACTAAGCGACATCTGCGGTTGCTCAATAATCAGTGAAGAAAGAAATGAGGTTAATGCCGCAGACGGCCGTTTAAGGGAAACTGAATTGCTGCTGGAATTTCTGTTAGTAAGGAAACAACGATAAAAACTAGGTCTATTTACAGGTACCTTCATGGGGTGAATATGTGTTATGCCTTGTAATCCGTTCTCTCTCTCTCTCTCTCTCTCTCTCTCTCTCTCTCTCTCTCTCTCTATCTCATATATATATATATATATATATATATATATATATATGTATATATTTATATGTATATTATATATGTATATATAGATATGTACATATTTAAGTACACATATGTATATATATATATTTATATAATGTGAAATATATATATATATATATGTATATATATATATATATATATATATATATATATATATATATATATATATATATATATAGATATATATTTATATATATATATATATACATACATATATATATACTGTATATATACCGTATATCTCAGTGAGCAAGACACAATTTTTCTGAGATGTTTATGTTTTAATTCAATGACGACCGCACTTCATCAGAATACAGTTCCAATAAAGAATTTCCCTTGGAGGAAAGTGGTAACAAATCTGAATGGGAAATTCGTAAGTGGTGATTCTAGAGTATTACCAAGTTTTCCTCTGACATTTGTTGCTGGATTTACCGGGAAAGTGTTTGTAGGTAAATGTAAAATAAATCTAATCCTTCGGTCCAGCCTTAGGAGAGCTGTTAATCAGCTCAGTGGTCTGGTTAAACTAAGAAATACTTAACTTTTTAAATGCTCTTGATATGTCAGAGAAAGCTTGCAAACAAAATGCATGTAAGCTTGGCTTTGTATTTTTGGTAGTGAGCAAACTTACATAAACACATTTACTCACGTATATATACATATATATATATATATGTGTATAGCCTATACATATATACATATATGTATGTGTATACACACTTATATATACATATTTGTGTGTGTGTGCGTGTGTGTACCCAATCAAATGAACGCAATGAAAAGTTTGTAGTATTACTGCCTGCTCGTGGTAAACCATAAAGAAATGGACATTTTTTCAGAAATTTTAAGCACTGATGTGCGGACTATATTGACTCGCTCTGTGCAGTTAGAATATCCACAAGAGTTACTTCACTTTCTTGGTTTTATATTGACTGCTCTCTGGCAAGATTCGGCAAAAGCCTAAGGACTGCTTGTCTTCAAGTCCAGCAGTCATTGCCATGCAACGCGCAACCGCAGGGTCAGTTTCAAATTAACTTGCTGACAAGACATCTTTCAGCTCTGGAGATATGCTCTATAACCTAAACCGGTTGCGATTGCTTAAGGCGGTTTTCATGAGGTTTGTCAAGTTGAAATGCGAGAGAATTTGTGAGGTTTTTAGATGTAGCAGTGAAAATGAATGGGCGAAATGCTGTGATATGTGAACTGGGTCATACATTCCGTTATTATCCGATTTCTCTGAATTCTCTTTTCATGTATAATAATCTTTTGAAGAAGGTGAGGTCATACAATAGGTATTCTGCTTTTGAGAGTTTAGAAAATTTGTCATTCTTGTAGATAATAAATGTTAATCTCGGTTTGTCAGTTTACCTATGTAACATACATACAGATAAACGCCATGTATATTTGTATGTGTACGTAACTGTAATAACGCAGTGTTAATCTCGCTCCATCTGTCTTTTTAACATATAAGTAAATAAATACTCTATATATGCTTGCATGTATATGTTATCGTAATAACCACAGTGCCTTATTTTCTTTTCAATTTCTTCACACTTTTTAGATGCGCTCGTCGCTACAAAGCCAAAGATCTTGGGACACCTCAGAAATAAATACGGTCCCAGCGACTCACCTTGTACAAAGGGCACCAGACGATATTAGGCGTGTGTTGACGATCCCATATGAGGTGGAGATTTTGTGGAACGATCAGTTTTGTCCTCGCGTTGCACACCTTGGCAACTTTCTTCGTTCTTGCCACCATCTCTTTCAAGCGGTTTTTGAGGAATTTGCTCTCCTGAAATTAAATAAAAATGAATGAACGACCCATAGAGGTAAATACGCGTACAATCAGTTATAAAGTGAAAAGTAACTGGAGTACATAATTACAAAGAATGCGGTGACTTTGTTGATGTAGAAACCATTATAGTAATGACGAGATACAATCATGACCAACATTATCCTTGATAATTAGCATACCATTGATAATTAGCAATGATGACAACGATGGTTGTGACATATTGTTATCAGTAATAACAATTTCATGAAAACACGTTATGAAATGCTAATTGTAATTGCAAGTGATTAACATTTAAATTGAGAATTGAAATGGTAGTGATGATAGCAGTGACACTGGTGTCAATAGAAATAACAACAATAGAAACACTTCATGAAGATTTGCCAAGATTACATATATGACGCAAGAGAGAGAGAGAGAGAGAGAGAGAGAGAGAGAGAGAGAGAGAGAGAGAGAGAGAGAGACTGACTGAGAGACTAGAGTGCGATGACTGAGGCATCTTTACAGGAAGGCAACCTCGAAAGGCTCAGGGTTCAGTCACCCTATCCGCTTGCTCTTGCAGTCATGACTGAATGTGCTTTAGGAATCACTATTATTGTAACGTATCTGAAAGATGCCTTAGAAGTATGACAGCATAATAACCTGTCTTGTTTTTAAGGTCCGATTCGTTCGTAAAAAAAAAAATACTATAAAAATATAAAAAAAAAATCAACCGAAGTCTGTACCGCTGTGTTGGCCAGAGTTCGCCACGGTTGGGTGGATCCAAATAAAGAAAGAGAAAATTGCTCACGACACCTGGAACCTAGGTAATAAGTACTGTAAGTTGCTGAATACTTTCTTTCATATTTTCATTTATAATCAACAAAAAAAAGTGCCGTTGTATTTCGGAAATACCCGTTTGTGAGAATCATCATCAGAGAGAGAGAGAGAGAGAGAGAGAGAGAGAAATTCTCTAGTGATTTACTTGAAAGTCTATACGCCATTATGAGTGATTCCTGAGCATTTCACTCGTAAAATGCAAGAAAAGGCAAAAAAAAAAAAAGTCCATAAAATGCAAAGTTTTCCCAGTGGTGTCAGTTGAGTGAAATACGTCCTCGTCGCTTCATTTCTCTTATTATACCAATTTCATGACATGCAAAATGAATACGCGCTTATTTTCTCATGATGATTGAGATAAAGCAGATGATATTTTTTCATACCAATGTGTAATTCACCTACACGTCTTGACGCATGCTTCCACCAATGTGTATACTGCTGGCAATACTGTACTTTGCATGATTTTGAGTTGATGAATACTTATATGTTATTTGTATTATGATTTAAGAATATTTTCGATTTTTTTTTTTTTCTTCAATACAGAATCACGTTCATTTATTACAGTTCCGTATTTTTTTATCAGTTTTCAAAATCTATAACGATTACACGCAAATCCTTCAGTCCATCTTGTTCAGTAAAGAAATCATCAATATAATTCTTGTATGTTGTGCGTTACTGTATCTGTCATCAGCATTATTTCTCCCATTAAACTACCAGTATTTAGATTCTTACTTAACCTTACTTTCCGAATCCTTACAGAGGATCCTCGTTTTCTTATTACTAATTCATATCCTTATGAAACTTTGTCAAGCAATTATTGTTACATTTCCCAATCTTTGTTAGGTGTTCCTAATTTCGTACTAATCATTCCCATCCTTTGGGGATTTAATTTCATACTACTTGGCCTTACCTTTGTGAATCTTTACGAGGGGAGTCCTATTTTCGTGTTACCCATTCTTACCTTTTTACTGTACCCATCCAGGTCAATATTCTTGAGAAACCTTCCACTGGAAGGCCAAAGGACCGGAAACTTGATCGGTTTCATCGGTATGGTGTCATTCTTGCGGTAAACCTTATTATTTACAATGATGATATGGTTGGAATCTTCTTTCTCTTCCCCTGTTGGGAATTGTGATGTTGTGCTGTTTGGGTAGGTGTCTTTTTTCTGCTCTTCTGTGTTTGTATTGGCATATCCATCAGTGACATCTTCTATATTGGCTTCTTTGAAAGAAATATCTATATTCTCCTTTGGTGTCGCACTGTCACCCTCTTGAGTTTGTTCTTCTATCTTGTCTTCTTTTAAAGAAACATTTAAATTCTCCTTTGGTTTCTTACTGTCACTCTCTTGAGCTTGTTCATGGTCAGAACCCTTTTCTTCCTGGGGTTCGCCTTGACCTCCTTGCCCTCGACGTTCCGTCAGGAATCCCTGGATGTCGTCGGCAGAAGAGGCCGTCAGATCTGTCAAGACCTCACTGGAACCGTTGAACTGCGGACGGAACTGTTCACCTCGTGGAGAAGACGAGTACCTGTAGTACACGAAGGTCGTGGCCAAAGTGCAGAGGGCGAAGAGCCGCGTCTTCTTCGAACTCAGCAACATTATTTATTGCAAAAGCTGCCCCACATTACTCACAATAACGTCTCGTGGTTAGATGAAGTTTTAAAAATTACCACTCGATCTAAATCAACTTATATTTACAGGAATACGCGTGTTGCACTCTGTAACAAGATAATGGGTCGAATAAACGAATTATTTGTCCATTTATAACCCTCAGTTCTTGGTTTTTGATAATTTAATTCCGCAGTTACTGTCAGGGCGTGTTACAGTCTTCTCGCGCCTCTTCCCTCCCTCCCCAACGTAACCAGAACTCATACTGAGAGTGGATGGACTTCTGGACTCCTCTATCTCCACCCATGCAGGCTTTCTCCGCTCATTCTCTCCGGGGAAGCGTGGGGTCAGGTCTCTTCCTCACCACCGGCGTCCTAATTTCCAGGTGGCAATGGAACGTGGAATGAGAAGCCTAATCTCTTACGAAAGATTTCGTTATCCAATCCTCATATACATATCGACCATAGGCCCATGAAACATGTCTCATTGCTAAGGAACCGGCAAAGTCTTCATAAAGTTCATTATTGCAAGGCGTCTATTGTTGAGTGACCTCACCGGAATCGCCCCGCCCACCTGCGTATACGTCATCCAGGCAACCTCGTCATATGGTCGCAAGGGAGAATGGAGAGAGTATCGTGGATATTGTTGAGACTCCTGTCTTTATTTTCCGTAGGGGGTAATGCCGTCAGTGCACCTAACGGGGTGCACCGTAGGCATTACTTGAAGGTTCTTTGCAGCGTCCCTTCGGCCCCTAGCTGCAACTCCTTTCATTCCTTATACTGTACCTTCATTTATAAAATTCTTCCGTCTTGATATCCACGCACTTCTAACAATTGTTTCATGGTTTTCCTCCTGTTACACCTTTCAAACCTACCTACTCTCAGTTTTCTTTCCAGCGATGAATGACCTCACAGGTTTCAGTGCTTGGCCTTTGGCCTCAACTCTATATTCCATTCCTTTCCTGTGTTTATTTTTCCTCCACGGTGGATATCATCATCTTCGCCACGCTTCGACAGCGACAGATGTCGGGGCTTCTGTCATGCTTCAAGTATTCCATTCCTCTCTTCCGCTCTTTATGGAGGCTGACTAAGCACTGAGTTCAATCAAATTTTTATGGATGAACGCAGGCAGATAAAGAGAGAGAGAGAGAGAGAGGAGAGAGAGAGAAGGTAGACAGATAAATAGATAGGCAGATGGACTGATAAATGAAAGAGAGAGAGAGAGAGAGAGAGAGAGAGAGAGAGAGAGAGAGAGAGAAGGTGCGTGATGTCTGTGAGTGAATTTTGCGGTTTTTTCATGGATATTATCATGATGATGATGACTGTTATTTTTATTATTTATAATTCTCCTCCACACTTCAACAATTAACCTCTGTCGATATTATTACTGTTATTCTTTTATCATCATCATCATTATATATTTGGCAGTATTACCATAACAACCACTCTACTGCCATTGAACTAAAAAAGTTAAACCCATGGAATTCTAAAATGCCGAAGCATTCCAGAATTTTAGGGTAAAGATATAGGAGTGATTATTAACAAAATAAATTTCAATCAGTGACTGGAGTATCTGCGAATCTGTGGTTAACCTTACAAATCATGTCCTCGAGCCGTGGGCTGTGTTCTAGCTTCTTTTCCGTGGTCTCTTTGGCTTGAATTGAGTTCCCTTGCCTGAGGACACAGTCAATTGCTTTTCGATTTTTATAATTACTTCCTAAAAGAGTCTCAGATTTGTACTTTATGTACGTAGTAGTAATAATAATAATAATAATAATAATAATAATAATAATAATAATAATAATAATAATTAACTTATTTTACGGGAACTGGAAGCCTATCAATTTCGCTATTGCTGGTTTTTGCCTGCCGATGACCATTTTTTTTCTCGGTGATTATGATAGTATTTAAATGGTTATAGTATGAACTGCTAATATTTTATATTCTACTATTTTGCCAGTTTTTACGGGTCACGTGTCTAGTTCCAAAGTTTCAGAATTTGTTTATTATTCCTCGATTTATAGTTATAGGAATGGGAAGTGAACAATGAACAATAACTCAAGAGGTATGTTAAGGGGTGTCTATCGTGGGAGGAGGCCCCGGTTAAGTAGGACGCTATACTCTGGGTTATGCTAGGTGATAGAGCACAGTTTATACCTTAGTTTAACCAGACGAAGGATTAGATTTATTTTACGTGGCTAAGAACCAATGGGTTACCTAGCAACGGGGCCTACAGCTTATTGTGGAAACCGAACTACATTATAACGAGAAATGAATTTCTGTCACCAGAGATAAATTTCTCTAATTTTTTGGCCATTGAGTCGGTCGGAGATTCAGAACGAGAACGTCCCAACCAGATCTAATGAGGAACTCATGGAGCAGAGTGGTTACGATTACGAAATATTCGTTGAAATGCCAATTTAACTTTGGGCTTTGTTAAGACAGGGTCCATTCTCAATAACGAGTGCATTGTTGCTCGAATCGCAGAGAAATTTCAAATGGCCACCCACGGCATAAACATACCTCAGCTTCTTCCGTGATTACGTAATGGTCGGGAAAGGTAAGAGTTCCGTTTCAAGGCCTAGCATCCACTTGATTCTCACTATGATTATTTTCAAGAATCAATTTTTTTCACTCCTTATCAGCCTGATGGCGGAATCATACATGCATTTTTAATATGTAATCTGTAGGTGAATCAGAGACTGCCCTGATATGATCATGACTGTAAATGACAGGAAACAGTTTATTATAAAGTTAATAATAAAAAATGTTTACTGCTTTTCAGCCTCGAGGCGGGAGAATACTCATATTTTTAACATATAATCTAGAGATAAATCAGAGGCTGCCCTGACGTGATCATGACTTTAAATGACAGGAAATACTTCCTGTGAAGCAGGAGTTCCCTCTCATAAACTAGCGAGGTTTGTGACCTTCTCTATCTATAGTACGCTGGCCATTGTCGATGACTTACCTGCCATTACGCAGTCGCCTCGTGCAATAAGAAGCCCGTCTCTTGAAAGCCAGAAATCTTGTTGCATAGAAACGAGTTTACCGAAGACTTTAAAGCTCGCCGAGTTTTATCTGTTATGAATACTTGTGCAACTATTACTACCTTCATCAGATTCTCTTATATCGTCACTGGACCAACAGCTATCACCATTACTACTACTACTACTATTACTACTATACTACTATCCCTTACTGCCATTGCATCTGATGCTGTTACTAGTTCTGTATCGTCAAGGAACCTAAATCTATGGACCAATAGAATTCCCAAGGAACAAGAGGGTCATTACGCTGATAACTAAAAACAAGAATAGCAAGTTGCTGCGAGGAGGAAGTGTAGTGTTAAACCAGAACTAGTCCTCCAAATGCTAAGCAACAGGTAAACAAAATTACCAGGAGCACCTGGCTGTTGTGTTATTGATACCTGTGTATCGCAAAAGTCAGTTAGGAATTTCGGTTCAGTATCTAGAGTCTCTCTCTCTCTCTCTCTCTCTCTCTCTCTCTCTCATTGAGTTAGGTATGCGTTTTCGAATCAGGTGCGATTTCTTCAAGACTGGTTCTTCAGTACTGGAATACTAGAATCGCAGAGGCAGCTCTAATACAGTTATACGATAGTACACTAGCTGTGCCCGTTAACATCATGTTTTTATGGAATTTAAACATTTTTTACGTAATGGATAGCGAAAGTAGATAAGGCAAGTAGATAAGGCAACTAAATTTATACCGTATTCTTGTCAGTGATATAAAATCAACTATAAAGCGTTTTTTTGGCAATAAGAATGTATTCATACTTGAAATTTGCAGAGCAAGTAGTTAAACGTGTTAAGTGGGAAGCAGACTTGGATGAACAGGTGTACACTACAACTTGTATGCTTCGCAAAATTTACCTCAGGGGATTATGTAATGAATTCATCATTTATATCCGCCGATTTGAGATTCTGGAGTGGATTTACCAGTCTGCATTTGTATATGTAACGAATATTCACTAGTCTGCTTTTGAATATTGAGCGTGACTGTCAGATGTTTCAGCAAGGCGACTTTGAGCGAAGGAATGCTAGTTAAACAAAGCAAATGTTTAGGAAGAATTTGAGTGATAATAACTGGTTCTGCATTATCAAGACTTATACGCAAGGACTGGTTTTGCGAACAGGTCAGAATGAACCAAATTGGAAGGTAGAAAGTAGGTTTTGTTACAAGCCGATGTAAAAACATGCCCTTTGAACTTCTCGTTGTTTAGGAGCTTCTTTTGACTCCAAATAGTTAGCAACAGGACACTTGTCTCTGTTACCAGGGTGGTTTTAGATGAAGACTGTACTATTCGGGTAAGAATGGATAAGAAGAGTTGCGTATTATGACCGTTAGAGCTCAACGAAAATATCTCTTTCAATTTGCACGTATAGGTGGAATGTTGGGAAGATTGCTGATAATTTTATGTAGAAGAGTATGGTCACAACAATACGGCTACAATCACTTCAAGTGCTACATGCATACCACAACTACTAGTTAATACCGTTAATAATTATAAGTGCCGCTTGCGATAGTTGTTAATATAATTTACAGAACAACTGCAAAGAATCGCACATCCATCATGTATTAGCGCGAAGTTTTGCGTAGTCGTTTAAGGTCGGCATTACACAAGAAAAAAAAGGGAAAAAGAATCCCAAGGTGAAGTTCAGTGACTCCTCCGTTTATACCTGCCCACTCAAGTTCACTTCTTTGTGAACAAAAAAAGGTCCTGCCTTGAGCTATGATTGCTTACGCTCAAGAAGAAGCTGATACATCGAATGCTTCTGGTTTTGAACCATGATGGGTGTGTCATTACACTTTTATTCTTTGATTTTTATTTTTTCACGGAAGCCTAACAAATATGGCGCAATCCTCTTCAGCATACTGTGAATACTTCTCTTGTCCTTCTGATCTGATATTCTTATCCCAAAAGAAAACATGCTTTTCTAATTGTGAACTATGCCCGCATAATGTTTTCAATGCGTCAGTTTATATTTGTAATTTATACATGGATCTATTTATGATTACTTTTTGAAATACATTTTGAGCCTAAAGTTACAAAGAAATGCCTTATAAGTTTAGGAAGTTCCGTCTCTTTTGAAATAAATATCAGTAAATTATCAATAAGGACAACTGCAAGTAGAAGCTTTTACTTTACCAACATAATTATTTGGAAATAACTGTCCCCATTAATGAAACCATAGTAGGAGTATTAATGGTGCCAATACTGCCTATTTTAAGAAAGGCACTAATGTTGCTATACTCAGTGTTCACTATTTTAAGAAAAATTTTAAATGCCATGCACTATTTCCCTAGTAGTTCTGACGTATATTGTGTTTACGTATCCATAAACTTATCTGTATCTTGATTTATGTTCTCTTATATTATATACTCCAGTTTTCTTTCTAGTTTGTGTATTCTTTTCTTCTGCAGATTGCTTTGCTTGTTGAGTGTTCTTTATGCTTGTCCCATGTAAGCGTTTGCTCCTTATAAAAAAAATAAAACAAAAGTAATGGGATATGGTCCCAGACAGTTAATTAGTAAGTGACTCTTCTTTCCAACAGCCTTTAGAGTTTCTTCTTGAGTGAAGAAGCTTCAGTTTGTTCAGTTCTGTTTAGTTGTCTTAATGATGTCCTTTATGTGGTCATTTGAATCTTCCAAATCACCATATCTCATGATGATATAATATAACCAAATCAGTTGATCAATGGGTGTGTCTATCAACAGCTTTCATTGGAAGTGTTTTTATTTTTCGATCCTTGACATTTGATTATGCTTCATTTTACAATAATACTCTTTTGTTTTACGTTTAGATATTTTGTTATTGTTTAAAACCTATCGATATTCTTGGCCCTCCATTCATTTCTTTTGTAGGCAACATATAGCTGGATACCTCGTTGGCCCCCATATGGTTAAAAAAACATATTTCTTTCATAAACTAGAAACTACAGGCAGCGTATTTAACAATGTGCATCGAAATCCATTTGTCCGTTCTTGATGTATTCTGCTAAGGGGACACAAAAACAAACAAACATTCAGTATCCTCTTGGTGGAGATAACAAGTTAATTAAAAGCGTTCATACGTTCTCACCTGAGGAGACAGTTAGGTATGTTAATAGAACAGATTTCTTAATTTTGATTGAAGGCTAACACACACTTGATATAATGGTTTAATCTTATTTTCTGAAACTTAGGAGATTACTACATTGCCCAAATTCTTCTCCTTGATTCTAACGAGAGAGAGAGAGAGAGAGAGAGAGAGAGAGAGAGAGAGAGAGAGAGAGAGAGAGAGAGAGAGTTTAGTTTGGAAATGAGGCTTGTGGAATCGTTAAAAAAATTAACGCATATGGGCTTATTTTTACAGTTAATCCATTTCCCTTTATAAAGCTCCAAGAACCATTGTATTCTTTATTCAGTAATGAGAGAAAATAAACACGGTGCTGTTAGCAAAATTTATAAATAAAATATTAAATTCAAGGTTAATACATAAAACGTCACATATATATATATATGTATATATATATATATATATATATATACTGTATATATATATATATATATATATATATATATATATATATATATATATATATATATATATATATATATATATATACTGTATATATATATATATATATATATATATATATATATATATATATATATATATATATATATATATATATATTCATATTCATATATATTCATGACGGTGTATACATTGCTGTGATCGTAAGAAGAAGCGGACCTACAGTTCTTCAGCAATTTAGGTTGGTACAAAGGACAGAATATAAGTTGAGAAAAGTCCGCAGTGACACGCAGTTCTTGGAGACTTGTGAGAAGAATGGACTCATTCCAAAATTAATTCACTTCAAATTATACAACAAAATTCTACACAGAACCCAACATTATCGAGATTACCAGAAGAAATTCGCGGTAAGCGGCGACTTTTGCATCAAACTACTTTTAAACTTGACCGAGTGACTAATATTTTGAAAAATTCAGTTTCCCATCTAGATTTCATTCATTTATCTGATTGTATAAATAGAGTCAATACTAGTAGCATTGAAAAAATGTCCCATGTTCCTTCCATAAAACTGAAAAATTTAGGTTATTCCGATTCGTCCATGCCTCATGATAGTGTCATTTTTAATTATTCCTCTCGTGTATTGACCGATAAGAAAAAAACGGTTTTGTCACGCGGTCCTAATTTTGCTTTTACGTCTAATGAGTTACGTTTTGACTCACACTTTCTGAATTGGGAATGTTCGTTTAAGGCTTTACAGACACATAATTTTTATACCAACAATCCCAAAGGCTACTCGTATGATTATTTTAGATCAACACTTAAACACCTTGCGTTTTCGTCCTTTTACAATTATAAACCAGAGACCAGGTATTTACCTAGCACTGACGAGTTTAATATCATACAAAGTCTAGCTAAAGACACATCCATTATGGTTACAAAACCCGATAAGGGCAACGGTGTAGTTTTGCTGAATAAGGTAGAGTATGTTGAGAAAATGAGAGACATCCTTAATGATCGGACCAAGTCCCAGGTAATTAAAAAAGACCCTTTCAAGTGTATTGTGCATTTAGAAGATAAAGTCAGTAGAATAGTAGACAAGCTATATAAACCTGGTTGTTTTTCTAAAGATGTTTTTCATGGCCTTCAAGCATCCGGGTCTAGACCAGGACGACTTTATGGACTCCCAAAAGTCCATAAGGAAAATCACCCATTAAGACCTATTTTATCAGCTGTTGGAACTGCCAGCTATAATATAGCTAAATTTCTCGTTCCCATCCTTGCCCCGTTAACTACAAATGAGTATACCTTAAATGACTCCTTTCATTTTATTAACTGCCTAAGAAATTGTAATTTTAATGATTGTTTACTCAAATTCCACTGGATGAGACAATTGACATTTGCCTAAATGATTTGTTTAAAAATAATTTAAAAATACTGATACTGTCAGTGGGTTTAACAGGTCGCAGTTAAAGGCACTTTGTTATATAAGCAAATTGATGGTGTAAGCATGGTGTCCAGTATAGGACCATCTTTGGCAAATGCGTTTATGTGTTTTATGGAGAAAAGATGGTTAGACAATTGTCCTTTAGATTTTAAGCCCTTACTGTACAGGAGGTATGTTGATGATACCTTCTTAATTTTTAAGAGTCGTGACCAGATTCCTCGTTTTTTGGGGTACCTTAATAATTAAGTAAGCATATTAATATAGAATGTACTTGTGAAATCGAAGATAATCATATGCTTGCTTTTCTAGATATTCAGGTAGAAAATCTTGATAATAACTTTCACACCTCAGTCTTTAGAAAGCGTACTTTCACGGATCTTATGTCTAAATTTCAATCAGCTACACCTTTGAAATATAAGATGAATTTGATATTGATGCTAGTAACCAGAGCATATAAAATTTGTTCTAGCTTTTTGAATTTGCATGAAAAATTGGAATTTTTAAGGTCATTTTTAAAAAAACAATGACTATCCGTTGAATTACGTAAATACATATATTGGTAAACAGCTTTCGAGATTACATGTAAACAAACAAGCGAAACTACCGCTAATGAAAGAAACCTGTTATTTTTTTTACCTTTAACTTTTACTGGAACTCGTAGCTACGATTTAAAAAAAAACAATTAATTTCTATTTTGTCCATTGGTTACCCTCAGGTAGATATCAAAATATATTTCGCCTTGCAAAATAAATTAGGTAATTTCTTTAAAATTAAAGACCCTATACCAACAAGCCTTGGGTCCAACCTGATCTATAAATGGCAGTGTGGTGGTTGTGATGCCACGTACGTTGGAAAAACTACCAGATCAGCTTGGATGAGATGGTTTGAACACCTAGGTAAGTCATACCGTACAGGTAATTTATCTTTCAAGGCCTAGTTACAGTGCAGTTAGAGAACACAGCGAAGAGACCGGTCACCCTTTCATATTGATGATTTTTCTGTTTTAACCACTGCTCAGTTTGCTACAGACCTCGACATTTTAGAAGTTCTATATTCCATCAAGATAAAACCTTCTTTGGCTAGAACTGTGGCTGTAACCTCACTTTTGTGTTTTTAGTCTGCGTTTTACTGGTTGTATATTGATTAGTATGTTTGTTGTGCCTTTGTGCCTTCCGTTTTTGTGACTTAAATTTTTGTATTTTGCTTTATTTTATTTTATTCATTTATTTATTTTGATTAGCCGTCTCTTAAATGAATTCTTATAATTTTTATAGTAATTTTGCTGTATTATTTTGAATTTTATTATAAGAATTGTAATGTCATTTTAATTTTGTAGGTTGATAACGAGTGAGAGTACTGCTCGAAACATGTCCCAATAAAGTTGTGTAAAATGCTGTTCCGGGTTTTGGCCTTGGTGTCCTTACTGACATGCAGATGGCGCTGCCGGTGTATCCATTGCGCTATCTCTCTATCTATATATCTCTATCTATATATATATATATATATATATATATATATATATATATATTTATATATATATATATATATATATATATATATATATATATTACAATTATAATAGTAACAAGGGAAATTCATGATCACTATTTTGTTAAATTTGTCTACAAAAAGGTGTATAGTAAGGATATGTATTTTCAACATTCTTACAAATAGGAAAACTTACACAGTAAGTTTAGTTCCATAAAATTAGTTATTCTGCATTTAAATAAATAATATAACGACGTTCCTTATACACGACCTCCCCCTGAACGGCCATGCCCTCCTCCCGAAGGACCGTGTCCTCCCCCAAATGGACCGTGTCCTCCCGCTAAAGGACCGTGTCCTTCCTCGAAAGGACTATGTCCTCCCACAAATGTAATAGGTCCTAGTGGTTTTTTGGGCCTCTTGACCTCAACCTCTTCTTTCACAGGAATGAGATCAAGAGGGATGAGAGGGCCGTAATTGTAGATCTCAGGGACATGAGGGATGCGCGGTCCGTGCCCGAAGGGTTTCCCGTAGGGGAATCCTCTCTTGTATCCTTTGCCGGCGTGTCCGCCGAAACCGTGCAGGTTGAACATCCCGAAGAACTTCTCTAGTCCGAGTCCGCGGAGGAAGAAGCCCCCGAGCTTCTCTTGCCTGACGTAGATGGGTCCCTCTTCTTCGTGACTTGACTCCCCTCCTCCTCCGGCGGGGCTCGGCCGGACCGCGGTCAGACAGAGGATGAGGCAGAGAGCCAACGTTACGAAGAACTGGAATGACAGAGAGCGATGAAGTCAGGGAGGATAATAAATAATAATAATTACTATATTATAGTAATGTATAGGAGGTTACAATGAAAACAAAAACTCGTATTTATTTTTGATTGATTTATGAAATTTAGGCTGTCAAGCCAAGCACTCTGGCATTTTCGGCCATTCAGCGCTTAAGGCTATGAAAAGAGGGAGGTGGAGTTGTTGGACAGCAAGGTAAACAGATCCAGGAAATAAAAGACTATAGAGATCTAAAGGAGGAATTGGAGAAAATCCCACATTTGCACCAAGAAGAAATAGTTAGCTAGACTGGACAGCAAGACTGAAGAAAGGATAAGGAATGGAGGTAAAATAAAAGGCTAGGAGCCGAAGGGACACTGCAAACACAAACACCCTTTAGTAATGCCTACAGTGCCCCACGTAAGGTGCACTGAGGGCACTACCCCCTACATGATCATATTCATGTTGTTGATAGTCATTTGGAGAACATTTTTTTATTACGCACTGGACCTGTAGCGCTCTCATTTTCCAATAAGCTTGGTTAATAATAATAATAATAATAATAATAATAATAATAATAATAATAATTTACTCGAGAGACATACTAATAACTGGTGTGCTGGCAACTCGTCTCATGACAATTTTTTTCGATATAACCTTGATTCTTTCGCTTTTATGTCAACAGTACTCACACACGCTAAATTCAAGACAAATATAGAGTTTCGATGTCATCGAATGCTTAGTAACGATAACAGTTTCGAAAAAATATTTAGAGGATTAAGATTCTTAGTTTGCAAGCGAGGTTTGCCAGAAACACAAGTGTACTATTCTTGAAAGATTTACCAATGAGACATTAAACGCATTCATGTGTACTAGTGCAAGAAGAAATAATTATCCATTTCTTTATCAAAGATCAAATTTGCAAGACTTTCAGAAAATAATTATGCGATTCATATTTTCTTTTTCTGAAATCTCCATGTATTATTACTACTGTATTCTTAAAGATAAACCGACTACAGAATTATAGGTTTCTAACAATACTCATATTATTTCTGTTAGGCCAGCGAGAGAATGGAAATCGTTGATAAGATTTTCGTTGAGAAAAAAAGTGTAGAAATATTGTGATTTGAAAGAATTTTCCTTTCAAAGAACATTGGACTGGTTTACGATCATGTGTGTTGTTGCACCCACACGCATGCGCGTTCTTCTTCCCATTGAAGTGTCAGTCTGTCTAATAAAAAACCGGATTGGAAAAAGATTTTAAAACGTGGAGTATAAAATTAGTTATTATTGCACATTGCCTTTGTAACATGCAACAATATCCTTTAGCTTTCTAATTTCATTGACAATTACTAAATTAAAAACATTCCCGCTGTACCAAACATCGTAATTAACTCTCTCTCTCTCTCTCTCTCTCTCTAAGAATGCATCGTCCTTCTGGGAAGCAATTTAGTTGCTTTCCTTTCTCATTCCTCCCTCATTGCACAATGTACATCATGATTACAGACATCGCAAGCTGATGGGAAAGTATTGCTTCATTCTGGCATGTTTCCGGTGTTCAGTTGCCATGCAATCGCATTCCAATGCGACGTTATTTACGAACCATATTGTGAGTTTTGTATAAATTACTTACGTTTCATTAATAATAATAATAATAATAATAATAATAATAATAATAATAATAATAATAATAATAATAATAATAATAATAATACCTTTTTCTATTTTAGAAGATTATGGTTACATTTACTCCTTTAAACACTGAATCCGTTCGAGTAAAATAAATGTGTGAAGAGATTCTGAACCTTTTCATGTAGGATTCAAACCCATCCATCTTGAGTTAAAGTGACGTAGCCCTAAACCACAACACGAATAATTAATACTAATAATGAAAGATAATTAATACTAATATTGAAAGACATTTTTCGTTCAACCCTTAGAAGAAATCAGATCAAACTCTTGCTGAAATGTAATTTTTTTTTTACAGGCCTGTGTAATAAGAATATATAAATGTAAAATGATATTGAACAGAAGTCATTATGACGCATACATATTAGAACTCGAACAAGGTACACTGATAAAACCGAAAGCATTCTATTTGATTTGTTTTTTATGGGGTGGGTTGAGTAAGTTTTAGTTTGGGATTTTGTTATTGGAGTCTGGGGCCTCTTGTTCTTGTTTTCTTGTAATAAAAAAAAACACTTTTCACTACCAAGATCTCAGAGTATTTGTTGTCTCGTCTTTCCCGAGCTAAGATTCAGAAATACTCGACTTTCACTTCCTGTGTAACGTTTTTGGAAAGAAATAGAAAGAAAAAGACAGCGGGGGGGGGGGATTTTTTTTTAACTATGCATGCAATGATCGTGTCAAACGAATGATTGATTGTATATTTAGTGGCAATGAAGTAAAGCTCTTGGATTTCGAGTGTGTTTAACGAGTACAGAACTTTCAAACCAAAACGATACCTGTATCTCTTGGGATAAACAAATTTTCAACAGAATTTCACGATGAAGTTTTTTCTTTTACCATCCACTATAAATAAAGATCCAAGAAGCAAATACACCGAGCTTTGACCTCACCTTGGAAATTTAAAATCAGGATGAAGGTAATAAATAACACGTTTATGCAACGGGAAAGAAAACGGGAAACACAACAGCAATCTTTGCTTACCACTTTCATCTTGGAGGACGATGCTAGCGACCAAGGACAGACAAATCTTTGAACTTACAACCACCCAAGAGCAACGGTGACTGAAGGAACATTTCCTCTGGTTCTCTCTTATAACTTTCTTGCTGTCGGGTCCATGTAGGGATGGCTGGCAGTTGCCAGTTTTCGTGAAATCAGGAGAGTTTCACCTCAAGAACTTTCACCAAAGATTAGATCACAGAATGAAGTTTCACCACTGTGCTATCGGATGAATAAATATGCATTTGCAGGAGGAGGTCGTAATGGCTCGATTGGAGCCTATGGAACTCCGCGAGTCATCGGTATGAACTGCGCATGGTCAGGATGATGATGTCTCCGTTCTTCTGACTCTCACAGCCTTAGATGTAGTGAAAGGCGACAAGCTACGGCACCCATGGCATCACATGACTGCCTTTCCCTCACAGGTATTCGTAAGACGTTTACCTTCTAGTATCTCACTTGTTGTTTATTTATTTTTTATTATTCGATTATTATTATTATTATTATTATTATTATTATTATTATTATTATTATTATTATTATTATTATTATTATTATTTAGTAAGGGAGGGATTTTGGCAATACTATTACTACATCTAAGTCTTCCGATATTTTCTGTTTTTTTGATAAAACTCGGTGGGCTGTTGCTTTACTTCATGATAATTACTTTCCTCAAATATTTTTGACCTTTTATCATTTTTCAAGACCACATTGTCGCATTAAATGCAAATAAAAAAAAGCATTTTTCTTCTTATCTTGAAGCTGTGCAAACAAAATTTGTTTTGGGCAAAACCTCTTGTCTTTTAAAATTACAAGACATTTTGTCAAACAAATTATTAGTTTGAGCATTTCTGACCTTGACTTATCTTTTAAAGTTACAAGTCATTTTAAGTCAACATTGAATTTTACTAAACTTTAAAATTAGGCACCTAGGAAGCTGGTGATTATTTTCTCCAAATACTTTTGGTCTTGGCCTATTTACCGATGTTAGAGGCCATTTGAAAAATAAAAATTTTGAAATTGTCTGCTACGGATTAAGCTGGATCAGGGAGGTACTATGGAAGGTGAAGATTATTTTCCAAACTATTTTTTAATCTTGACTTTTCCAAGGTCACAGGATAATCCAAGAGGCAAAAATAAAGTTCTTAGCATTCTAATTTATTCCGATTTTATTAAACTTCTTAGATAAATCCCATATTTTACTCATTTTCTCGCTACATGCTGTCATTACTTTTTGCTTATCAGATTCACATGCCTGAATCATCTCTGCAACCAATATTTCTGCTCCTTTCTCTATAACTTAAACTTCCATCCACATTAACGTTCTCTTTATGCTAGTAATGATCAGATGTACCTCCAGCCACCTCTTCCCTCAGCATTGCATAACTTTACTTGCTTTTCAGCTGCTCTGTAAGTCTTTCTCAACATTTTTATTTGTATATTCATATATATATTTTTCATCATACGGGAAAGGTAGCATCTTTCGGTTCTCAGCAAGTGCTAGAGATGAAGCTGCTAGCCTAAGCCCTTTTCTTGGATACCATGATGCTGGTACCCATTCACAGCAAACTGGCTGGTAACTGTAGGCTAAGATGGAAGGAGCAGAAATATTAGTTGCAAAGGTGATTCAGACATGTGAATCTGATAAGCAAAAAATAATGAAAGCATGTAGCGAGAAAATGAGTGAAATATGGGATTTATCTAAGAAGTTTAATAAAATCGGAATAAATTAGTATGCTAAAAAAATATATTTTTGCCGCTTGGATTATAATGTGACCTTCGAAAGGTCAAGACAAAAAATCGTTTGGAAAATAATCGTCATCCTCCATAGTACCTCCCTGATCCAGCTTAATAGTAGCAGACAATTTAAAAATGTTTATTTTCAAATGGCCTCTATATATAAATAGGCCAAGAAATTTGCACCACTGTTGATATATATATATATATATATATATATATATATATATATATATATATATATATATATATATATATATATATATATATATATATATAAATATATATATATAATATATATATATATATATATATATATATATATATATATATATATATATATATATATATATATATATATATATATATATATATATATATATATATATATATATATATATATATATATATATATTTATATTTATTTATATTCTATATATGTATATTTAGTCATTTTTAGCTCTTTTAAAGTTCTTGTTTTAATTTTTGTATTTGTAAATGTTTTAAATTTAGCTGAATTTTTACCTGAAGTTTTCAAATTGTAAATATGAGTTTTAACTATTTATGACTATGTAATTTTCCAGAAACAATTTTGTTCAAAAGAATTCAATAAAAAATCTTGTTCACACACAAATAAACTTGATCTTATAAGAGATATATATATATATACCTCTTCAACCTATGTTTATATATCTGTTTTCCACCTCTGTAGCTTCTCCTGATCTATATTATAGGCCGACAGCCAGTGGGGGATATAATAATATCTGACATGGCCAGTGTAATATATATATATATATATATATATATATATATATATAATATAAATATATATAAGTATGTATATATATATATATATATATAATATATATATATATATATATATATATATATATATATATATATATATATATATATATATATATATATATATACACTGGCCACGTGTCAGAGGCATTGGGCCCTGTCCCCCACTGGCTGTCGGCCCAAGAAACAGGAGATCAGCGCCTGCCCCTTTACCTTACAGACCTTACAGAGCCCCCAGTTCCCCAGGTGACTTTAGGTGGACTTAACTTATATATATATATATATATATATATATATATATATATATATATATATATATATATATATATATATATATATATATATATATATATTTATATTTTTGTGTGAGACAAGATATTTTTCTTGAATTCTTTTGAACAAAATTGTTTCTGGCTTGTATCTCTGTAGTCATACAATGAGTTATTAAACTCCTATTTACATTTTAGTTCCAGGTGAAGTTCAGCTAATTATTATGCAAATAGGAAAGGAATCACCGGAACAGTTTAGGATTCATTTCGGGACGACCGCCAGTCCCTTTGTGCCTAAACGTTTAATTGATTCCGAAATTAACTGATGAACTTTTTCTTTTTCAAGAAATTAATAGAACAAAAGTGAAAGGACTCTCTTCAGCAATCAAGACGTATATCTCTATTGGTAGTTTACAGGCAAAAATCAAACATTCATATTAAGAAAAAATTTATTTTTGAATACTTCTGCTAAACTCTTTCTATAGCCTATTTTTATATTTACTGTAGGTATATATTTGAATATATAATATATATATATATATACGTATATATATATAATTGTATATATTCATACATACATACATACACAGATGTATATATGTATATATATATATATATAGTGTGTAATATATCTATATATATACACACATATATATATATATATACTATATATATATATATATATATATATATATATATATATATATATATATATATATATATATATATATATATATATATATGTATATATATATATATATATATATATATATATATATATATATATATATATATATATATATATATATATATATGTAACATTGACTAAACGATAATCCATTTTTGCATGCCCTTTGTAAATATAAAGACATGATGTCCAAATATTTTAAAATTGTAATGAAAAAGTGTTTTAGTCCTGTCTGTGTTCTCTGGGTACCAAACCATGTTCTCCGGCGTCGTGGGCACCGGCAGCAGGTATGAAGGCACCTAGATGAGTTGCGACATGCCCATCGGTACTGAGCCCGCGGCAGCATGTCTTCCTTAGCTCTTAGAAGGGCGGCGGTTCTTCCAGAAGTCCAGAAGCATAATTTCCCTTGCGACCGTTTGTCGTGGCTGCTACTTAGATTCACCCAGCCTTGTGCTAGCACGGCTCTTGCTCTTCAGCAGCACGTAAATTGTCCCGACGCCAGTTATTATTATGAAAATAGTTTAACCACTGAGGTGATTATCAGGTCTCACATGGCTGGCCCGAAGGATTAGAATGAAATGGAGTACCAGGTCTAGGCCATAGGCCAAGCACTGGGACTAAACCTGGCGTCAGTGAATAAATATTTGGGCATATTATGTTAGTCTTTTGTGTTCGTGGCGATCACCACCATTCATACCCTCGAGTGGGCAGTGGCACGTATCCCTATGTGGACATAGTGCCTTCCAGGGCAGCAGGGCTCAAGAATAACAGCATTTTTAGTTTTCTGTAAAAGAAAAGCTAGTGTACCGGCTTTGTCTGTCCGTCCGCACTTTATTCTGTCCGAACTTTTTGTGTTCGCCCTCAGATCTTAAAAACTACTGAGGCTAGAGTGCTGCAAATTGGTATATTGATCACCCGCCCTCCACTTATCAAGCTTACCAAATTGCAGCCCTGTAGCCTCAGTAGTTTTTTATTTTATTTAAGGTTAAAGTTAGCCATAATCGTGCTTCTGGCAACGATATAGGATAGGTCACCACCGGGTCGTGGTTAAAGTTTCATGGGCCGCGGCTCATACAGAATTATACCGAGACCACCGAAAGATAGATCTATTTTCGGTGGCCTTGATTATACGCTGTAGCGGCTGCACAGAAAACTCGATTGCGCCGAAGAAACTTCGGCGCATTTTATACTTGTTATATATTTTCACCTGAGTCGTGGCCTTTGCATTATGGAGGGCATGTCTCTCACAGCGATGGCCACGTTACTCGTGCCCGCCGCCGCCGCCGCCTTCGGCCTTCTGCCTAGCTAACTCGTATCGGTATCTAAAGTAGTAGCCAGGGAGAGGAAAGAGGGGTCCTTTGAGGAACTCCTCGATGGTCCTGGGTTTTCTCTTGTATCCTTTGCCGCCATTTCCACCGACGCCGTGAATGACCCCGAACAGCTTCTCTAATCCTATTCCGTGCAGGAAGAATCCTCCTTGTTTCTCGTCCCTTCCTGAAGGACTCGGACTAGCTGCGACCAAACCGAGCACGAGGCAGAGGGCTACTGTCACTAAGGCCTGCAATAGCAATTGGATATATGTAGTTGTGATAATTCTAAATACTAAAAAGCAGTGCACAACACCAAGCTACGGGAAAAATACAATGGCAAAAAAGCACAAACCTATCTATGACACACCTTCAGATTAGTAAAACTCTTTCAGTTTCTTGATTTGTTTCATCTTCCTGTTAATAACCAAACCGACTTAATTGTGAAAAAAAAAAAGATAAAGAATTTTGCAGAGGTATCATCTACCATCTAAGTCAATCTGTGCTATCAATTTATTTTTACCATGTTTGAGAATTCAGGGTTTGGTCGGATCCTTGTAGGTCACATTTTCAGAAAAATTAGAATAGTTTGAGAGAATTTGATAGTTTGCTGCCGGATGGTTTGTTAAGCATTGAAATAAAGCTAAGTAATTTGATAGACGTTTTAGACTAATATTCCTTACGGCATTCAAAACGGAACCATTAACTAACACTGAAAAATACTGCGGTATGAGATAAAAAAAAAAAAGTTAAAATTCACGATTGAGTAGTTTGGCAGTTGTGCAGCAAAAGACTCAATAGTTACACGTTGTTTTCTTAACGGCACGTATGGCCTTTTTACCACAAGGTTATACTCTTGCTCACCTCTCACGGTTATGAAGTATTAACGCTATTTAGCTTTGACCACAATAAAAAGGTTATCTTCTGTTTTGACGCTAAAGGAACGGAACATTTCAGGATTGCAGACTTTTAACATTAGCTATTAACTATGATTAATTTCACGAGTAAAACATGGACGCCACCATTACAATGTGACGATCAGTTTTTTCAGCAACGAACAATGATAGTGCAAACAGTTCCTACACTCTCTGTTGTTTCCAGTTTTCTATAATAAAGACGGAAGTTTGTTCAGTAATATGATCCATACCAAAATACATCCCATGGTGCTCGGTAAGGCCACAGTGTTTAAAAATGAAGGGTTTGCAAACGCTGTACACCTGTGTAATAGAAAACAGCCACTACAGGTAGTTACAGTGTCTGGAGAGACCATCCTTTCACTCTCCTCTTTATGAATTCAGGTCCTGTAATCACCTCTTCCCTTCTACAGGAGATTATACGTTCTCCTATGTCCCCCTACCTGACTGCCTATAGTCCCTGTAGTCCTTATGCTGAATAGAAATTCAGCTGTAGTTTACTCGTTGTCGATTGGAAAGTCGTATATCCATAAATCTCAAGATTCACAGAATTATAATGTTACGTTTTCTCAACGGAAACTCTTACACTTTCGTCTTTTACAAAAATCTTTCTGTATTTCCCTTTACATCCTCTTACTTCTTCCTAATGAACATCATATTCTTTGGAAGGTTGAATTTTAAATCAACGGCCCCTGTGGGCTTCTTCCATATGAATAGGGTTCATCTTCTGAATAAATAATAATAATAATAATAATAATAATAATAATAATAATAATAATAATAATGATGATTATACAAAGGAAGTATGTTGTTAGTTATTTACTATAGGAGAAGGATGATGATAACACTAACAGTAATGATAAAACGGGAGTCCTTTTCGTACAATGAACCAAAATATACAATTTATGTATATTTGCGGGTAAATTGCTTACCAATTTCATCTTGGTGTATCGCAGGCAGATGTGCAAAGGACTGCCGACTTCTGGTTGCACAACCAACAGGCAGGACTGACTAACAGCTCAAAGTGAATGTAAGTCCTTTTATAATAAAGTGCCAGTTGCCAGTTCTCGTAAAAACACTCGCAGTGCCACGAAATTCTTCACCCCTCAGATGTCATATTATTATGACAAAATAATTGTAATGGGGAACCACTGGAGACAAGAGTTACTCAAATTGAAAAGATCTTGTACATATATTCTCTACTTACCTGATATGAATAGTGTAATTGTTAGTTTCTCTTAGTTTTTTTTTTTATTCTATATTTGTCTTCCCGTTCATAGTGAAAGGCAGCGGGCGATTCTGGCCTTCGGAAAATCACATGACTTCCTTGCATGGTCTTGGCAACAGACGGTGATCTTTGGTTGCTTTTCTTTGTGGCTTCTCTGTTCGGTGTCTGTTTCATTTCTATCTTGGTGAAGATAATTTTAACTACAGGAACAATTGGGAACGTTGTCATATTTCATAGTCCTTGTTTAGTGTGCTCTCGTGCTTATTTGCAAGCAAAAGGTCCTAACCCAAAATCTAAATTACTCAAGACTTTCAGAGTATATGCAAGTTTATGAATTCAGTGAGGAGTAATCTTGGATCATCATTTATTTCTTTCATGTGTATTTTAGCATAATTTCTTTCGTTGTCGAGGATAAAGTGATCAAAACTGCTTTGTATGGATTTATGTACTCATGTGTATGAATGAATGAATGAGAAACTTTACATTACGCTCATGTTTTTGAAGTTGTGAACGTATATACATTATTGTTAGTCTTCCAATTATATTTCATAAATAATTCACTTTTCTCCAGAATTCTGAAGGGCAGAAGAAAGGTCGAATTCTAGTGTAATAATCGATCACTGTTGAGTTTTGGAATTAGACAATTATTTCCCAATTATTGTGGCGGTGTTAAATTTCTGAAACTTCGTAATCATTATCCAACGAAACTAAAACGTATCAATGAAATAAAAACAATTTCACTAATAGGAAATAGAAATTCTGATTAATTTGAACGGCGTTAAAAAAATCATTGAGCTCTTTTCACTAAAAAATTAACCAGCAGACTCGTGAACATTTTGCACAGTTTTATCACCAAAGAATAATTTAACATTAGTAAATCATATAGTAAATCATAAAGTAAAAAAAAAAAAATTCTCGGTGCTTGTGAAGAATATTTTTTTTTTTTTAAATTCGGAATAACTCAACAGCCCCCAACATTGCCACGTAGACGTGAAACCATGGTAAAATACAGGTACGCCCTATGAGGTAGAATTTACAACCAGAGACAATTTCGTAAAATTGAGCTCATATTCCCTCATGATAAGCATAAAGAAAATTACAACTTAATTTACAGGCCTTTTCATAGAGGGAGGACTGGAGTGAGGAAGGGAGTTTATCCGTAAAGGATTTTCCCAAGATATAACCTAGTATCAGGACCTTTCCTTGAAAAAAGCGGGACGCCACATCTTGAAAACTAATCATAGAATCTTCTTGAAAATAATCTCATTATGTTTCCCACACCCAATTTACTAGGGAATTACTAATTGAACTTAATCTAACCTGGGGGCATGGGAAAAAAACCGGGGCTGGTGCAATACTCAGGAATTTGCATCCGTAAACCATCTGCCAGAAAAAGCTGGAGGAAGTTCATTAAAATCAGCGACCCCGACTATGGATTAAGCTGAAAAGATGAAGGAGGAGGGGAAGTAAAAATGCTGATAAGTAATCGGCATGTATTGTTTAAAGACAAATTGTAATAGGACAATTTCGCAATGTGATGTCCATGCGCTACCATACACGCCAATAAACCTTTCCATTCTATTCAGCAGTGAATTTAACTGGTAATGCAGATATAGAATATCAGTCTTACAGCTACACCTTTACTTTTACATTCACTATCATGGTGTATGTGTCACATCTGTAAGTATGTTTTTCCCTGACGAGACACGAACACAAACACCACGCACTCTTGAACATAAAAATGAGGTATTTCTTTTTGTGATGCAGAAGCGACAAAGCAAACCGTTTGTACTTTGATTGTGACATGAATGAACCGTTTGTTTGATTCAGCGATGAAGATAATGAAAATACGGGCATTCTGACGAAAGGTGGCTTATCGTCAATTTTGGCGCATGAAGAAAATGACTAACTCATGATGAATTTACAAAGCACATCATAAGAAATCGTGTTAAAAAGAAACAATAACGATCTTTAAACAGGTGTCTCCCTCTGCCACTGTGTTTGTATCTCTTATTGCGCAAGGTATAAGGTACTGAAATGACATCTCGTTCTGAATCACTAAAGACTTTTTTGATGATAAACAACCTCTGATGATATATATGAGCAGTATATTTATGTTCCTCTTTAGCTTAATGCCGCTCTCCCAGCACTTTGCAAATCTGCTGAATATCTGGCGTTTGTATTTAGAATTTCATTCTAGGGTGTGATAGGATGAAAACGTTATGGCTTACGATTTAGACAAACAGATAGCTAGATAGATAGAATGGCAGAATGTTTTGTGTTGAGACTTGTGTGTACAGTATTTTATTTTTTTGTCAAGGCAATAAATTCCTTTTGTTAGAGATCTAGGTCGACAGTTTATTTTAATTAATGAGGCAGGATAGTTCTATGTTAATTTATATAAGGGAAGTATCTCATTCTTGAGTTTTTAGGAAGTCTGTCTTTATGAAATATATGCATACATACATACACATATATATGCATACATACATACACACATATAACATAAATCTATCTATCTATCTATATATATATATGTATAAACATATATAATGTACATATCTGTCTGTCTATCTATGTATGTATGTATGTATCTGTATGCATGTGTGTATCTTTGTGAGTTTGTTGAGCTACCAAAAAAACTATGAAACCAAATAATCAGTACCTAGGTATTTTGTTTATACTTAATATACCCACTGATATTGTACAAGAAAACACTAGGCGAAGCAAGGAAATTGTCTGTGTGTGAGCAAGAGATTGGAGAGACACTTGATATGACTATGGGAGTAAAGATTGGAATGTATGGAGTGACTGCAGATCAGACTCTCCATATGAAAGTGAAGTATGGATTCTGAATACGAATTAAAAGAAAGGGTGAAGCTACTGAGTTGAGTTATTTGCGTGGTACAGATGGGGTAAGAAGCATCGAAGGAGAATGTAAAGATGGATAGAAGATGATTTAAACTGTTATTGTAAGTGAAAAGGTAAATGAGGGTGATTCTCTACCCAATGCGTATTGTGCACAAGTATTGTGAATTGATGACCACAAACCGTAAGATTATAATGGAGAAGCATTGCTTAATGCAAATGTTAAATGTTCTGTTTTTGTTGTACATGTTATGCGGTATATTTTGTAGGGTTCATAAGCGTGATTTCATCCCGATAATTATTTCTTAATCTGTGCTTCATTCTTAAGTTAAATAAACGTAAAATTAAGGGAATTCAGTCTGGTCTCTGTTTAAACAGAAAGTTTGTATAGTAATTCTTCCGCTGATATTGTTAATTTTAGTGAATAAAGTTTTTCTTAGCCTTTCTAGTTCCCTTGAGGGGGTCCAGAAATTTCTAAATGTCCAAAATAACATCTGTAAAAGGGTTCAGTAACTTTCTATCTTATCGATGGTCAAAACAAATTGATAAATATCAGAGTAACTGCATTATGGGTTGCCTGAAATAGATTGAATATAAAAAAATCAGTGAGCGAATAATATTTGTGTTGAATAGGTAATTGCCAAAGAAAAGTGTGTCCTGAAAGATGCTATGGTGAAGCTTAATGTTATTAATTATGAACTTTTAAGAGGGATTCATAACAGTTAAGTCAATATTATCTTCCAATCTTTGTGGCACTAAGGAGAGGGAGTCTGAATGTGACAGTTTTACAATAAAGTTTGCATATTAATGCAAGGAAAGGCACATCGAAAAGGGTAATCTGCAAATAAATAAATAAAAAATAAAACAGGAGGTCAAACAGATTGTAACTGAGGAAGAGTTGGATTTCTGAATGTTCACTTTATTTTAGGAAACTAAGTTTTTCTGCTATAATAGTTATCTAGGGAGAGTGGGCTCTGATAGTTGTATGAACTTGGGCACTGCATCATTGAAAGATTTATAATACATCGAATTCCAGATCTCCACGAAGTAATGACAATTAAGACATTAAGAAGTTTATAGCCTGTGACTATATTTCGGATATATAATGATGACTAGGATATTAAGAAGTTTATAGCCTATGACTGCATTTTGGATAAATAATGATAATTAAGACATTGACAGTATTTCGCTATATAATGGTATTACTCGGTTAAACCAATATGAATCTTGTTCATTCTTTAAATAATTAAAAAGGTAAAGCAATCTTATTTTTTTATAAATGATTATGATATCAATGTATTATTGTTATTATTATTATTATTATTATTATTATTATTATTATTATTATTATTATTATTATTATTATTATTATTATTATTATTATTATTATTATTCAGAAGATGAACCCTATTCATATGGAACAAGCCCACAGGGGCCACTAACTTGAAATTCTAACTTCCAAAGAATATTATGGTGTTCATTAGAAAGAAGTAACAGGAGGTAACAAGAATACAGAAAGAAGAGATCACTTATTAAAATGGAAACATAATATTTTGAAAATGCAAACTGTTAATGAAGTTAGGGAACCATTTTGGAGATTTGGGAATGTTTCTGGAAAAAAATGCCTCTCTCCAAATAGCTATATATTGTTGGCAGAGGTTGACCGAGAGGTTGATCTGCCTTTTAAAAGACTTATATAATGGCTCAAAACTAGTTTGTAGCAAAGATTTTTTTTCCATTATACACGTCAATAAAACAGTTTTACCCAGTTGCACAAGGGGATTTGGGATGATTGCTCTGAATATTAGATCCAAACCAGGCTGAATACAGTCAAGCAATGAACTTTTCACACACCACTTTAAAGTTGGGAGACCAGGTTTCAGTGCCCATCCCCTGGTTGATGTAGTTCGTATTCTGAATTTAATGGCACCAGTTGAAACAAGTAAAAAATGCGCCGAAGTTTCTTCGCCGCAATCGAGTTTTCTGTACAGCGCTAACTTTAACCTTAAATAAAATAAAAACTACTGAGGCTAGAGGGCTGCAATTTGGTAGGTTTGATGATTGGAGGGTGGATGATCAACATACCAATTTGCAGCCCTCTAGCCTCAGTAATTTTTAAGATCTGAGGGCGGGCAGAAAAAGTACGGACGGACAGATAAATAGTCACCTATATAGTTTTCTTTTGCAGAAAACTAAAAAAAAAAAGCCACGTTTATGTATTTCCCAGCTTCCGTGTACAATAGTTCGAACATGGAAGAATTTCACTGGCATCTAGATAAGACTGCCTACGTCCAGGATTTTCCCGAAAGCATTTATGCATTCAGGTGTCTTCAGCGGTATTTTCCCCAGCCTCTCCACAAAGGCTTCATCATTCACGCAACCCCCTTTACATAAAATACCCATTAATTAATATGCGACGGCTGTGAAAATTTACGCTGATTTGTATTGTTTATTTTGTTACATATGTACAGAGCACTCTCTTTATCTATCTATCTATCTATCTATTATTACATATCTATCTATATGGATGTACATATATCTACCTATTAATTATCTGTCTTCTCTATATATGCATGTGTATATATACATATCATATATTTATCTATATATATATATATATATATATATATATATATATATATATATATATATATATATATATATATATATATATATATATATATACATGTAAATATATATAATATATTACATGTAAATTAATCCTAATTATTGTTCTACTGAATCTATTTATTCATTATATCGTAATTAGCAACATGGATGCTGGTGTTACGGTATTCCCAACTTTTTAGTGTTTCTTCCCTTCGAGGGAATTCTTTGGCTAGGATTCTTTGCCTAAATTTACATATTAGCTGCAGGCGTGCTTTATGTAAGCTGGGTTTCCCCCTTGCATTCATTATAATTCATTTATATGTACACTCTTTCTCTGTCTGAATATTTATTGACATGTTTTCGTCAGCCAAAAAATAACGTGGATATATATCTTGTTAATGTTTCTCGTGTATTTTTAAAGACAACACCTGAGGGAATTTGAATTTAGCCTGTGAAACATACGCTGTTTGATAGATACTTCCTCTGCAATTGTACTTTCACTTTCTGCAGAATGTCTTCTGGGGCCATTCAAAAGCGATATTCTCTTCTCTGTCACGAACTTCTTTGACATTTCCACCCTGGATGTATCTGAGCTGACAATCAAGGAAGACATTAAATAAATTTTCCATGTTTATTTGTGGATTTTTTCAACATTATTTCATTCAACCATTTTTCCACTTGATGTCTTGTGCAATACTGTACCTATTGCAAGAGATTTTTATAAACTTTCTGAATAACAGCGAATGATCAATTTAATTTTGTAGTGACAGGTTTGACTTTAAACAATAATCGCCATTGCTGTAACCTGTAGTACCTTACTTGTAGTATTAATCGTAATTGTTACAGAACAAATTTAAATTACATACAAGGATAAAAAAAAGGAATGGCCAAAATATCTTTCTAATGTGCATTTTCCTAAAAGTCAGTACGGTCAAAAATGTTGGTAAGTAAATCATTATAATCACTGGACCACATCACAGTTTACAAATTTGGACCGTCTACGCCCAATTCAAGAGAATCCCTCTGTAACGAATAGCAAAGAAACGCAAAAGTAACTTAATATAAACTCAGTTTCTCTTTTGGCAAGCCAAAAATATTCTGGATAAAATTGCGCTTTTGGGTACATAATGATTAAATCGTTTTTGTTCAGTTTCCTTTCGTGCTTTGGAATTCATCTTTTTTGCGACACAAGCACGGGTAAAATTTTTACCATCATTAAAGTGAACAGGTGTTCGCCGACTCTTCGTTACCATATACTTAAATGGTCATGAAGCTTGCCCCGATATTATCTCGTATACTGTGCTAATGCTTGAACAAACTGTTAATTTTTCCTAAAGTAAAATAAAAAGAAAATAATTTCTTTCCTCTCTCTCTCTCTCTCTCTCTCTCTCAAAGGCCCCGTAGGGGGGTAGCGCCGTCAGTGCACCTCATGCGGTGCACTGCGGGCATTACTTAGGTTCTTTGCATCGTCCCTTCGGCCCCTAGCTGCAAGCCCTTTCGTTTCTTTTACTGTACCTCCTTTCATATTCTCTTTCTTCCATCTTACTTTCCACCTTCTCCTAACAATTGATTCCTAGTGCAACTGCGAGGTTTTCCCTCCTGTTACACCTTTTAAATCTTGTACTGTCAATTTCCGTTTCAGCGCCGAATGACCTCATAGGACCCAGAATGAATATAGAATTTAGGCCAAAGGCCTAAATTCTATATTCATTCATTCGCTCTCAAAGGAAAAGGAAAATGAAACTACACTGAGCCACAAGGAAGTAATCTAGCTGCGTTACTTTCCTTTCCTTTTCCTTCTGCACAATGACATCGTGATTGCGGATACTACAAAAATGGAATAATGATGAGAATTTCGCTTTTTTCTTGAGTGGTTCTTGGGTCCTTCCTCCACGCAACTGTAGTTGACGATGCAGTTATTTATAAACACTTATAACTTTTCGGAAATCGCAGACATTATAAAATCAAGATTTCTTCTATCTCAGTGATCCTTTTTATATTGATAATAATAAATAACAGTAACAACGGTTTCAAATATATAAAAAAAAATGTACATGAAGCTGTAGTAAGCCCAATCATCTTTCTTTTTCATATGAATGAGAATAATGAATCCAGTTTAAATAGTGCTTTTGTAAGCTCGCTCAGATTTCATTATTTGAATGAGTGAAAATATAATTTTTCTCTGGCACTTAATATTATTGTTTTTAACTGAAATATTTCAATCTAAAGAAGTGCTATTCGTCAAGAAGTTTCCAATAATTGACAATATTATAACTCCTAGAAAAATTATTTTCATGAATTGTATTCAGAGATGTTGACTGGATTTGTCCAATTCTAAGAGAAAGCCTAGAATTTAAAAAAATATAATATAGGAGTAAAAAACATTTTTCATTCCTGTCTTGGCAAACGCCGCGTCATGGCTAACATCTCAAGATCGTGATATCCGAGAACCTCCTGAGATAAGGCAAGGATTCTGTATAGATCATGTTCGCCTATTTTTTATTTTTAATTTTTTTTTTTTGGAGGAAAATTTTCCAACCCCCCCCCCCTTTTTTTCTCTCGAAGTGTCACTCTGTCATGTCCCATGGTATCTTATATGTAGGGCAAAAATAATCTTTGATGTGATACATTGTCCCATTTTTTCAGTATATATTTTGTGTAATTATCCATGACATCCTATTATGTCCCATACCACAATTCTTCTTTTAGGTGTAAGTTTCCCTTCTGTCCTTTGTTTGCCTTTCCCTTTGTCCTTTTCCTCTTTGTCCCTCTCTCTATCTCTCTCTCTACCTCTTCTCTCTTCTCTTGTCCACCAGTGAGATCTTTGGGGAGCACTCTAGAAGACGTTCTCTCATTCTCGCAGCGAAGTTGTTTTCTCTCTCTCTCTCTCTCTCTCTCTCTCTCTCTCTCTCTCTCTCTCTCTACAGGAGGCCAGTGAGGTTACTGTTTGAGAAACACAGGATACATAGAAGACGTTTGGGTCATAGCATCAATCGCAGTGAAGTTGTTGCTTTTTGTGGAGCATTCTCTCTCTCTCTCTCTCTCTCTCTCTCAGGAGGCCAGTGATATGCTGTTTCTCTAGGAGACTCATAGCATTAATCGCAGTGAAGTTGTTGCTTTTCTCTCTCTCTCTCTCTCTCTCTCTCTCTCTCTCTCTCTCTCTCTCAATGAGTTTCTCTCTCTTTATATATGTATATATATATATATATATATATATATATATATATATATATAATATATACGTATCTATATCATATATATAACAGGAGAATAAGTTGTTGCTTTTGAGCACAGGATGCATTCTTCTCTCTCTCTCTCTCGTTCTTTTTCTCTCTCTCTCTCTCTCTCTCTCTCTCTCTCTCTCTCTCTCTCTCTCTCTCTCTCTCGGGAGAAGAGGCTCTGCAGTTATCTGGAAATGTTCCAGTTCCCCTCTCTAATTTTCCATTTTTTTGTGGTTGCTTGATGTGCATCATGATGACGGGTATTCCAACAATGGTGAGCGAGTTCATTTTGCATGCTCTGTAGATCTGATCACCACACAATCGTTGATGATAAGATGGTGATTCACGAAGCATGTAGACTTTTTTTTCTACAATTGTGTACACTACGTCATCCAGATATCTTCCATCTCAAAATATTGATAATAATTCGTTGAAAGAAATTTGTAGATAAACTGTTGGAATGAGATTACCAATGTTAAGAACAATTACAACAAAGAAGTTTGTACAGCTTTAACACAGATTTTATTGTATACTCCCAAAGCTTTCGGATTTTTTATCATGTCCCGTTAAGTTAACTTTTAAAATTTCACCCCACGTGGAAGTTAAACTAAACAAACCTTTTTTTTTTAACTGTTCTATTCCTACTGCTTGTAATACTTGGATCATCACCAAAAGTAGCGAGTTTTTGTATTGTGATTGGTATGTCCAGTAAGATTCATAACAATTCTTTTCCAGATTTCGCATAAATTAAAGGGAGGAAAAAGTGTACAACTTCATTAAACCTTATTTATCGATGGTATGACCGTAAACTTCATTATCTAGTGTCTATTGAACTCCAACTTTAAAATGAAAAAGTACTGCTTTCCGTTCTGTACACAAACTTTCTGTGCAGTTTGTATAGCTGCCTTTATAAATGGTAATCTAAAAAAGAAAGTAGTGGTCCCTGAGTCTTCCGGCAGAATTAGAAAACTGGATTGCTGGTAGGAACAATAACCATGATAACCATAATAATGTGTGTAAACATAAGAAAGACAGAATGCGAAAAACAAGCAATATAAATCGTTATTCACCATTTTCAATTTTGGAGGACGCTGACAGAGATGGACAGGAAACTTCTGAAGCCTATCCATTTAGGAGTGACAATGAATGACACTTGATTTACTATCTCGCGGCTTCTATGGTGTCCGATGATGCCATGGACAGGTACAGTTCCAGTGCTTAATTAACGTATGACTTTAATTCACTTAAAATGACTTTCACCAACGACAGGGAGGGTGAAAGTCTTGAATTTCACGTCACCGCCAAGAGATTAATGGGAAGTGTTCGAAGATTTAAAAGGAACTGGATGTTATAACCTGCACCAAAGGAATAAGTTGGAAACTGGTGGCTTCGCTCACATCCCCAGTCGTAGTGAAAGGTGCCAGTCAAGTCTCCTTGAAATCACGTGA
The DNA here is from genome assembly GCF_040412425.1 of Macrobrachium rosenbergii. Lineage (NCBI taxonomy): Eukaryota > Metazoa > Arthropoda > Malacostraca > Decapoda > Palaemonidae > Macrobrachium > Macrobrachium rosenbergii. The sequence goes on along the minus strand of NC_089792.1, from coordinate 13,502,232 downwards.
TTACTTTCCCTCTGTTGCTTCCCCAAATGGAACAGAAGTTGTTGACCCGTTAGTGCTGCCTTCAGTCTTTCCTTCATTATTTTTACAAAGTTCAAGCACAGGAGAGAGTTTAAGCACAGGAAAGTCATTATGCCGGCATTTCAGATTTTTATAGAGCCTCGATGGCCAAGTCGGTTAGAGCAGCAGCCTCGGACTTCTTAGAGGTCTGTGGTCGGGTTCAAATCCGCAGCCGACTGGCCAGAGAGGTGGACACTTTGCTATCCGTGTAGACACCCCGGGATTTGCTTAAAAAGCAAATTATGAAGCCACTCCAACATCTTCTAAAAACATAACAGACACCTCACACGTCTTTTGTCGACCTAACCGCGCAACGTCTCCTCGCTGCTGGGAGAAAGGGCGTTGGTGATGCAAACATACGTTACCAGGGTCTAAGCGATGACAGGCAGATGGCCTATGAGACTACAAAGTCTCCCAAAAAGCCAAATCAAAGTCCTTCAAAAAGAAGGCATCGCATACCCCATACAAATGGGAAAAAGCACGTTAAAAAAGAAGAAGATGATGATGATTTTTATGTTCGTGGCGCGAGATGTTACACAATTTGCATTCGAGTAATGGCTGTAATTTACCTTTTCCTGGGAATTTCTACTTGACTTATGAAGTAAATTAAAGTCAACTGCATTTCATTTCCTCTTATTTTCCATCAGGTGATACATTTCTCATAATGAATGGATTCATTATTGCAAATATTTACGTCACCAGAATTCTGGCCGAATTTAAGCTCGAGTGGGCCAGTCATTCTTTGGATGATTCCCTGTACCATTTTCATATTTGTGAAGAGGAGAATTATGAATTTGTATTCATATGGCCTTTTATTTATGTATGCGTCCCATATAATACAATATAATATTTATACTCAATATGCTTTTTCCATTTCTCTTTGAGGATTTGAATCCGATCTTTCTTGGGATGAAGTTGCTTGACCCACGCACTTCTTTTAAAGACTGTATCGGCCAACCACAATCGACTAGCTGTGAGATTTTGACTCACGGCTTACGTCGACAGCGGTAATCGAATTTTTTTTTTTTTTTGGCTGGGGGGAATGGGCCAAAAGAAGTTTGTCCCTTATGGGGTACTGCTTGGGTCACGAAGGTGAGACGAGTTTGTTAACCACTGAGGTACGAGGTTGCTTAAGGTTGCATAATACATATAGTCCATATATATATATACATATATATATATATATAAATATATATATAATAATATATATATGTATATATGCAAACATACATAAATGCATATATATAATATATATGTTGAATATATGTATGTATGTATATTCTTAAACTACATGATAAAAATCTGAATGACCCCACATCTACTATAAACCATGGACAATCATTCCGTCCCAATGTAGCTTCTCAATAAAGAAACTTTATATTTATTTCTCTTCAGTTAAGTAAAATCCATCAGTCACTGATATGTATACTTTTGATAATGGTTCTCTTACCATTTCAAAACATGTTATTTGTATATGATGAAGTTCATTTTATGTCTTCAAAACTGAAGTCAGAGCGTTGCATACAATTGCATGTCCTCATGTAAGAAAACCGTCCTTGATACCATGGTTTTAAATTCTTCAAAACATTCTGTGAGTCGAACAGTACTGTTATTTTCTAAATTGAGGTTAATTTCAGAATGATTTTATGACCAAGTTTGTATTTTCTACACTAATGAAAATGAAAGAAAAATAAGAAAATTATGATTTCAGAGGACTCCAGGTATCTCTGGTTATTACGGGGATTAGCAGGGATATTTATGAAAAATCAGACAACCATGGGGAAGAAAAATGTCTTTGCTAATTATATAAATTATAACACACACACGCAAGCACACACGTTCTAGAATAAGCAACAACAATAACAACAACAACAACAACAACAACAACAACAACAACCTCATCATCATGAGTGAAATTTACATTTTCAAATGAGGTTTTTGACTATTAAGTACTGTATACGCGGAAGTATAATACTCACGCGTGAGATAGACGTGACACAAGGAGTTTCAGTCCTCACTGTGACCTGTGGGGGCTAGGCCAATTGCTCGGCTGGTAAAGGAACTAGGTACAGGTAAAATTCACCTGGATGAATTGTGCCATGCCCACGTGCTTTGTGGCTTGTAATCTAAAGTCTTTGAGCTCCTTCTATAGAAATGTTGCTTGAACGATTATTGGGGAGGCATTTGTGTCATTCTGTGTATTCAAATTACTAAAATTTAATGAGCACCACATCCTTTGTAAGCTTGAATTTCAAGTCAGTGACCCCTGTGGGCTTGTTCCATATGAATAGGGTTCATCTTCTGAATAATAATAATAATAATAATAATAATAATAATAATAATAATAATAATAATAATAATAATAATAATAATAATAATGCTCACTGTGGGCATCCTGCTGTCCCTTTAGTTTATGAGCTTTTGGTTTCATCGTCAGGTTTCTAACTCTACAGAGGGATACTGGTATTAACGAAGTTACCCCATTTACTTCCAATGGCACCTTCGTCCCATGTCATAAACCTATTGTGCTCTTCACCACTGCCATGTTCACTGTGCTGAACAGCAGGGTGCCTTATATAGTAGAATTTACGCCTCCCGGGGTGGAGGGGGTCAGGGAGGACAGCAAGTTGTAGTTGTTCGTTGGGAAAGTGCTCTTCGCCAATGTGTCCTCCTTCGCTATGTTCGCCATTGGCAGAGTGCTCCTCATCTCCATGGCAGTCATGTCCAGCACCATGTTCCTCATGTCCGTGACCACCTTCGGCAACACCATGTCCTCCTTCGTGGCCACCCACACCAGCGCCGTGTCCCCCTCCATGGCCGCCTTCGGCAGTACCGTGTCCCCCTCCATGGACACCTTCGGCACTACCGTGTCCCCCTCCATGGCCGCCTTCGTACCGTGTCCCCCTCCATGTCCGCCTTCAGCACCGTGTCCCCCTCCATGGCCGCCTTCGGCAGTACCGTGTCCCCCTCCATGGCCACCTTCGGCAGTACCGTGTCCCCCTCCATGGCCACCTTCGGCAGTACCGTGTCCCCCTCCATGGCCACCTTCGGCAGTACCGTGTTCCCCTTCATGGCCGCCTTCGGCAGCATCGTGTCCCCCTCCATGGCCACCTTCCGCAGCACCGTGGCCACCTTCGGCAGCACCGTGTCCTCCTGCATGTTCCGCCGCCTCTTGTGCATCCAGGAGAGACTGCTGGAGATCGAGCTGGTAGAGAGCTTGGCGGAATCTGTAAAAGTAGGCGGGGAGAGGAAAGAGGGGCCCCTTAAGGAACTCTTGAAAGTTCGTGGGTGTTCTCCTGTATCCTATGTAGTCATTTCCCCTGAATCCGTAAATCTTTCCGAACAGCTTCTCCAGTCCTATTCCGTGCACGAAGATTCCACCTAGTGGTTTAAATTCTCTAGAAGGGCTGACCGGCACCAATCCTATTATAAGGATGAGGGTTACTGTCAGCGAAAGTCTGGAAAAGAAATTTGACTTTGTTAGCATTATAGATCTTATGTGTAATTACCTGATGGATTACTCTAGTAAATGTGGAAATAGCTACTAATTGTAGTTGTTAGCATTTTAATTATCGTTAGGCTCTGAGAAAAAGGAATTGAAAGAACACGAATGTCTTCACATAATTGGCCACTTTGGCTCAAATTTGCATTAGTAATGACTTTACTTCTCTTCCCTCTTATCAGTTAATTTAATTATTTCGTTAGGCTCTGAGAAAAAGGAATTGAAAGAACACGAATGTCTTCATCATATATTGGCCACTGTGCCTGGCTCAAATTTGTAAACATTAGTAATGACTTTTATTTCTCTTCCCTCTTGCAATCAGTTAATTTAAAGTATGATAAAAATGAGTTGTTTCTATAAATAAAAGGACATTTTAAATTCTCCTGCTAACTTGTTCTTTATTTTTCTGTAACCATAATGATTTATATCATAATTATATGGTCTTACACTTCATTAAAAGTATCATGACTAAGTATATTGAAAACTGAGCTAATTTACACAAGAAATTAATTCAAATGTGGTTTGGATATCACAAATAATTGCACAAATTTAGTAATGAAATAAACATTCTTGAATTTAGACTAAGCAGAGAGCTGAACGAATTTTTTGTTACATATGAATAAGGGTTCATCTTTTGAATAACTGATAAAAAATAAACATTCTTTTTTTATTAATTTGTCTAGGACTTTCTATCACAAGGTTGTACTTGTACAAATACCTCACTCTTTCAGAGTAATTATGAAAACAAAGGAATTCTTTTGTAATTAATTATTGCATATTATTTAACAGAATAACTATGAATAAATGTTTTATAATCAGCAGGTCCACTGGATGTATATTAAGACAAGTGTAGGTTTAGATTTCCATTCCTTTGATTATAATCCATAGTTGAGAATACCAAAGGATATCCTTTTGAAGTTAACACACTTTCATCAAAAACTAAAAAGGGAGAGTACTAAAACATTTTAATGTTTCAATGGTTCTCTTTCAATGCTTATCGAAAAAGAAAACTGATTTTTATATTGCTCACACGTGCGCACATTCACCATAGTTTGCCATGAGATCGCAATGTTTTTGAAAGCAAGAATATATCTGTTGTTCGGAAAACGATCTTCTTTCGCTTCCCTTTATACCATAACAATTCCAGTCGTGTATTCACCCTTCTTCTCGCTTTCCCAATGGAAAATTTCTTGATTTCTTCGGGTCTCCATTCATACGCCTTATTAAAATATAACTGATGATCTTGACGATCTTGCTTGTCAATTTTCATAACTCACTTGAAACGGTCGTAAATTTTATATATTTGTAATATCTTATATTGGACATTTTTTTCTTCGGTATTTTAGACCTAAGGATAATTGATTTAGAATCATTCTTTAATTTGCTTAGTGAAGATGAAAATGACAGCAAAGCAAGCACACACACACACACACACACACACACACACACACACACACACACACAGAAATCACATGGCCGAGTAATTTCACCGAAGGACAAACAAAAATACACACACACACACACGCGCGAAAATCACACGACCGAGTAATTTCACCACGAAGGACAAACCAGAATTTATATTAGTTATCAAGACAAGCTGCTCACCACGTTCATCTTGGTGTATCGAAGATAAAACAAAGGAAACAGGATCCTTGGCCGAAAGACCAACAGGTAGGACTGACGCCAACACAGGTGAATGGCCCGGCTTATATAAATAACGGCTGGTACACCTCAGTTGCCAGCTCTCGTAAAAAAAGAAAGCAGCGTCAGACTCCAAGTTCAATGGTAAATTACAGTTATTTTGAGAGTTCATTAGAAAATCAAGTTATATATGAAGGGTCATAACGATTAATTATGGCGTATATAAATACAATGTACTTTTTATATACATATTTAAAGTTTAGTGTCTTCCAAGCATGTTACGTTTCAGCTCACGATCCTGTCCAAGTGAAAGTAAGACTTGGCTTTACTTAACCATGTGACTTCCTCTTTCTCGGATCTTCGCAAGGAAGGCTCTTTACAGTTGGTTACACCTCCCCTTTTTGCACTGTTTGTTTTTGTTTATTTCTTGCAAGTTGCTGAACAATAGGAAAGGAAAGGTCGATTTCCCTTAACGCATGCGTGCAAGCGCTTGCTCGAGCTTCCTATTCAGAAACCCGTGGCATTTTGCAAAAATTACTGCGGAGTTTATGAAAAATATAGTATGGAATTTTGTAAAATTTTACAAAAATCGATTATATATCAGCGCACTTAATACAACGTAAGTTTAACCTGGGTTTAGATGCATAACAACTTTCTCTTTTTCTTACATATGTTCCTGTGCATACTTAGTTGACCTTTCACACTGAACGCCACAGGCATGAGTGTACGTTTATGCCTGCAATTTTGTATTAGCTTTCTTTCCTTGAAAAACTGCATTCTTTTTCATTCTCGTGCGTTTGCGTTTTTATGTATTTATAATGTTTTTATCCAGTCGGCTTTACCTAACGAAAGTTACTCTAGGCATCTGAGGCTTAAAAGGGCCATGACTTTCGAAAGTGAAAGTTATCACCATCAGCATTCTCAGGAGACGAGAGGATGGAATAAAAGTCTAGTCTGGGAGTCGATCAATTATTCTAAGAATAAGGTGTCATAAATAGACAAGTATTTTCATAATTACTTTATTAGCGCATTTACAAGTGCACTTTGTGTTCTTGGTAATTACTGAGAGTAAAGAGGATGAAAATAGGCAGGTGATGCTCTCTAATCTTAAACATCCGTCCCCATAACCTCTCGCCTGATTGATGAACCTGCTACATGTGTCAAGATTTTAGTTTTATAAGTTAATAGTTATTCTCTGCTGACAAATTTATCATTTTATATTTTTACATAAAAATCGTTTTACTTATTGAGAAAGAAAGCGGAACGAATACGAATTAATTTGAACTTTCTCAGTCTTTTTAGTATATCTGAGGCAAGAAGGAAAGTTACACTGCGTGTATCCAAATCTATCCGTTTGTTATGAATGTTGTTTTTTCCCACTGATCTTTCATATGGGGTTTTTAAAAACAAGGGTCGTGAAGTACAGGAGAAAAAAAGTAAAAATTGCGCCGACTTTTTATTGGCGCAGTCGATTTTTTTTTTGTACAGCGTATAATCAAGGCCACCGAAAACAGATCTATCTTTTGGTGGTCTCGGTATAATGCTTTATGAGGTGCGGCCCATGAAACTTTAACTACGGCCCGGTGGTGGCCTGGCCTATACCGTTGCCAGAAGCACGATTATGGCTAACTTTAACTTTAAATAAAATAAAAGCTACCGAGGCTGCAATTTGGTATGTTTGATGATTGGAGGGTGGATGATCAATATACCAATTTGCAGCACTCTATCGTCAGTAGTTTTTAAGATCTGAGGGCGGACAGAAAAACTGCGGCCAGAAAAAAGTGCGGACGGACAAAAAGTGCGGACAACAGAAAACTAAAAGGAAACAAGCATGGATTACTTAAGAATAAAGTAGCAATTATTCAGAATTTTTTTATTTGAGCTGAATAACTGCAGTACATAAAAGAACAGCGTATAAACGTACAATATATTATTGTAATAAAAGGCCAGGTCCTGTAACTTTTGAAATTGCTAAATAATCCTATTATTGAACATCGGTGCTGTAATCACACTTCCATTTCTACAAACTACTATTGTGGCATGTTTGCCCTTGATTATAACCTCTCTCCCTCCCTGCTCTCCCTCTCCCGGCCTCTCTCTCTCTCTCTCTCTTTCTAGATAGTGAATGTTAGTATCAAAATCGAAATTCTGCCTAAACCTGTAATTTTCAAAAATCGAAGTAATTCCAGTAATTTTCTAAGACGGCAAAGAATCTGAGAATCAACCCATTTGAAAATTAATAATTTCAGAAAAAATTGAAACGAGAACGGGTAATTTCTAGAATGCCTGGTTGTCTGAAAACATATTTTTATCAGACTTCTCATAATACATGTCCAGATTAGCTGTCGTTCATCCTGGACCAGCTTATCTTGCCACTTGACAGTAATCGGATTTAATTGTTTCTTTACTTCAGTGTGTATGATAATTACTTCCTTTGCAGAAGTAATTTTATAAGATTTTATAAGATTACAGGTAAAAGGAATGGAAAAGATCAGAACATTCCTTTCATACTACTTTGACGGGAGAAACCTAGCCAGGGCAGAAGTTTCTTACAATAGAAGAGCTAAAGGAGACGCTCTCCGGCATGTGTTATGAAAATTACATTCCATTCT
>NC_089792.1:13439420-13489420 GCF_040412425.1 Macrobrachium rosenbergii | reverse complement strand
AATAATTAGCTAATCAAAATAAAGATAAAAAGGAGGTCAGTGCATCTTGATTAATCATAATTAGCAGCCATAGTATAGCTCATAGAATGGAAGATTAATGCATTAGACGGATGAGCCTGTTACATGTTTCAAAAGCTTTCGCTATTTTCTTTATTAAAGAAACCACCATTGCCTTTTGACATTTATCGCTCATCATTGTTCATAATGACTCGTGAATTTCAAGCAAGAAAAAAAAGAGGAAGAAAATAGGAAGTGTTGCAGGTTGCTTAAGTAAGAGTTAACTCTATTTTAAAACAGAAAAATAGTTTAGTATTACAAATTGCCCTGACAGTACATTCAAACGGGCATTTTCTTCTTTTGGTTAATATATTATCACGGTAAATCGAAGTTCAAAGAAAACTACTAAATTGTGAATGCACTGTAATTTTTACAGTAGGCCTAAGCCTAAATCCATGTATTTCTTGCGTGTAACTATGTCCAACAACGATGAACTGCAGGTAACGTTTAGACTTGCAGTCGTCATTCAGGCCGGGCTTTCATTTTTGACGGCAGGTCTGACCATGACGTCTCAACCTGTTCTATATATTACCGTCATGCCCGACGGTATGGACAAACCAGCAATTCTGTAAACATAAGCCTGAGAACACGACGCTATATTTACATACTGTTACCGTGATGCATTATTTAACGTTCTGTGGCAGTTGGTATGGCGTATATGCCCGTGATTGCATTCTCTCCTTCTCCTTGTCAAGACAGAGAATATAAAAATCCAAATACGCTTCTGTCTAAGATGGCAATTTAAATGGTGATTTTAAATGGTAAGAACTTTTCTTTCTTAATTTAACACTCTTGGTAATCAGACAGTGTTGAGGCAAGTTATCTGAGTGATGCTGGACATTCGTAAAGAAAGTCTGAAGCGAGAATCTCCAGCTATTCTTACTAATCTGATGACATGAATGGGCAGAGTATTAACGCAACGCCCTCTTATGGTTATTAATGTCGTTACTCTTACTCCAGAAATAGTATCTTAATGTCCAGTGTTTTGGTTGGGTGGGGCTTGGGATTACAGTGTTTCGTCGTGTTTAGTACTAGCCCCTCGGGGATCAAATGTGTTTCGCCGTGTTTAGTACTAGCCCCACAGGGATCAAATGTTCTTAAGTGAATCGGTGATTTCACGAATTCCCGGAAAGTTTCAGGGATTCCGTGAAATCCCTGGTTTCACAGTCTTACTGTAAAGTAAGTATACCTTAGTTTAACCTGACCACTGAACTGATTAACAGCTCTCCTGGGGCTGGCCCGAAGGATTAGATTTATTTTACGTGGCTAAGAACCAATCGGTTACTTAGCAACGGGACCTACAGCTAACATTATATACATATATATGTATATATCATATATATACAGTATATATATATATGTATATAAGTATGTATATATAGTATATTTATAAATGTATATATAAATATATATATACATATAAATATATTTATATATATATACAGTATATATATATTTATATATATATATATATATATATATATATGTATATGTATATATATATATATATATATATATATATATATATATATATATATGTATATATATATATATATATATATATATATATATATATATATATATATATATATATATAATATATATATATATATATATATATATATATATATATATATATATATATATATATACATATATATATATATATATATATATATATATATATATATATATATATATATATATATATATATAGAGAGAGAGAGAGAGAGAGAGAGAGAGAGAGAGAGAGAGAGAGAGATTTATGTTTAAAGAACCTGTACATTGAAGTTTTACAAACGTTTGCGTTTATTTACTTTTACATTTGTTTTCTAAATATTTTGATGTGAAGAATATTAGGCTGTTAAGGGTTCAGTCAAGTACTTAGAATATATAAATGCACGTCAGTTGTCAAACACATATCTATATAATAAGAACTATGCAGTTTTATCATGTATATGCATCAGACTTATTCGAATAACTTTTATTATTACTTATAAATTTTACACTTTAACAGGTATCATTTTACAAAAGGTATTAATTTACTATACAAGCTTTTCTAAGATAAAAGGCACATACCTAAATTAAATAAAAAAAATCAGAGCTATGAAACTAGAGTAAAATTTAAAATAAAATATGGGTTGAATAGAGAATAAAAGGGATAAACGAATAAATAAAGCAGAAATAAGCAGAAAGTGATAACTAAACAGGCCGGAAAAATTAATTCAAAGGAGCCATTTAGCAATATGATCACAGTTTTTTCTAAAAATCATGTCGATTATTGTTTACAGTTCCTCAAGAAAAAGGAACATGAAAAGCTTCGGGCAACAATCCCTGGATATCTGATATCTGCAAAACCAGTAACATAACATAAATCTGGAGGCACAAGTGCTAATGGCGATAAGGTTAACTGCTTGTTAAATAAAGCTTGTAAAAGAAACCTTGGTAGAAATCGCGTTTGCTTTTGCTATGTAAATGAAGCCGTCGCGTAGAGCGTTATTGCCTTCAAGATACACAGCTAACATCCTGACAGCGTAGCAATATTCCAGCAAAATCACAATAAGGGGCCTGAAGCATAGTCCATTAATGCCATTGTCTCTGTAGATAGGGTTGTTTACAAACGAAGACTACTCAGCAAACAATAGATAATGTAGGTTTTATTTTTGTGGTATGAATAAGAAAGCCTAGGGTTGAAGGTAAAAGTAAGTACAGACAAAATTCAGAAACAAAGTACAGTGAAACAAATACAGTAAAACTTAAGAACGACACAAGACCAGGTTAGCAATAGTTCTTGGTTTAGCTTCATACCACACTAGCTGCCCGACTTACTGAATGGTTACATATCTCTGTTTACTCTAGCAAGGCAGTCGATCTGTTAAGTGCGAGGAAAAAAAATAACATGGTTTATATAATTTGCACACTATTGTAGTTCATTTTTGAAAGGCAAGTCTTAATTATAGCCTGAAAAATGCCAAAGGCTGCTTAACACTACTCGGTAAAACAGACATGATAGGTCTGGGATCTGTAAAAAAAACCATCGACATCTCTTTGCTCTTGGTCAACTGAAACCAATTAATAATCTCCAAAACTCAAGTTACAATGTCTCTGTTTAAAAGCCTCATCGTTGACCAGATCCAAGGAAGCACTAAAGTTATTGTTAATAGTAAAAAAATATTTAATCCCTAATATAGTACGGAATGTACAGTTCTTTGAGATTAAAGAGCTGGTATCCCATCCGTATTACTTTCTTGTTTATGACAATGGCAAATGAACTTTAGCCAAGGAAGAAATAGCATTCTTTATAGCAGTTACTGGAAGCAATGGCAAAAATAGATTTTCAAAGGAGCGGTTTAAATAATTTCCAGCTCCAAAAATTAGGTAGATAATAAGATTCTGGGTTTACAGTTCGCTCCTGTCAATAAAACAATTGGCGAAGAATCTTTCCAGCATTGGGGGTAAACTTTATTTAAAAGATAGAAAAGTTGCTAAGAAAAATTTAGCAAGTACTTAACAATATGCAATATTAAAAGTCTTTCTGCGACACATTTAGGTACATATTTTAACCAGTAAATTGCTACATGTAAAATGGCGAATGAAGAGCAATTGCTATGTAGAACCTTCAGAGAGGACAAGAAATGGAGTGGGAATAAACCTAGTTAGTTCATTTAAGCAATAGTTACCATATCATTTTAAACTAAAGAATGAAACAATACAGACAAAAAGGGATGTTTGACTGAAATGAGTGTCGCTAGCATAAGAGTAGGAGAAAAATGTTGCCTAGCGGTAACTCTGAGAAGACATCAGTGTTACTGAAGGCAGTCGTGCAAAATTTACTGTGGCCATGAGTACTGTCGACATCCATATTATCCTGTCGGTCTTAGTATTTGTGAACTCTGAACGTTTCATTTATGGGGTCGAAGATTCCTTCCTTAAGTAACTTGGTACAGATGATGGTGGCGGTTTCTCACTCTGTGGTGATGCAGACTGTGTTGAGCAATATGGCGTCCTACGTAGACATGGTGTCGTCTTGGATGGTAGCGGTGATGGATGGGAGTGAAATACGTAACGGCAGGAGGCCTGAGTGGAAGTCCATTGTAAGGGTAATATCCGTGGGCACCATTATGTCCCAAATACCCTTGGCCATTATGGACGCCGCTAACTTGGATTTCAGGATGGTGGACATCTTGATGGTTAGGATGTGCAATAACTGGATGATGAAACGGTCTAGTCCTGAATAACTTGCCGCGTCTTTCACCTACTCCTTGAGGTACCCCAAACGGTGCTCTTCTAATCCGGTTCCAGGTTTCTTCTCGCTTCCAGAAGGACTTGGACTGGATGACACCAACCCGAGTATAAGGCAGAGAGCTACTGTCGTTGAAGTCTGAAATGACAATTGGACATAATTAGAACTGCATTTCAAATTCCTGATTTTAGAACTAGATCACTACCACGATGGATGTGAAATCGATCCTTGATTGTAGTCCAAAGGTTTTTAAATTGTGAAAAGAAATGAATATTGTAAATATTATGGAAAAAACGGTTAATTCAATTGTAAAAACCATAGGTTCCTCCAATAATAATCACTGGGTTAATTAGCTACCTGTCATCAGTTTAGCTGTGAAACTCTTGGAAGTTTGTATGTACTCGATCACCCAGATTTGACTATTCAAATTTTCTACTCTATAAGCAGAAGATATTGCACAGAGCTTTAAACAAAGTTTAGAAAGACGCCGTTATGTCCAAATGCATTTGTTTGTAGCTTTTACCAAAGCCCAATCCAAAAGCACTTGATAAGCACACAAAAAAAAGGAGCGGTAATTACTAAAGGAGATTTGCCAAGACTATTGATTCATATTGTTTAAAAATGAAAATATGTAACGCGATGAAGAATCAAGATGTTTAAATGCTTCGGCTAAATAAACTAATTATCAAAGCTAAATGTAAACGAATCATTCGATATACTACGATACTTTGTTGTTTATCTTTTATGCTGAAGAAGTATTTGAGAATTCAAATATATACAGTCGTGTTGAAGTCTTTGATAACTGGAATGTGGGGCAGGGAGTCAGGCCATTAAGCATGAGTTTAGGATTTTTATGAAATAATCAGTTTTACTCTGTTTTTTGTTTGTTTTTTTTTTTTAATCACCCTTTGGCTGACGCGAATTTGGAAACACGGATGAAAAAAAAAATTGAAAAAATATTCCAGGAAGTTCCAAATTGTAAAACTTGATTTTGCTGCACACAGCAAATTCCAGCATCATTTACGGCCGCATGAACGTAAATAACGCTTGAAGACATTTCATCTTAATGCATAAAAACATTAATTGTAACTGGAAAAATTAAAAGAAGGACAGCTCCATAAATTAAGGAAGAGGGGACTCAGGCAATGATGTGGAAATAGAGATTAGATAAAGTTAAAAGAACAATCGCATAACGAAAAATGGTCCGGCTTTTTATAGTATGGCCTATCCAGCACTTTAACAAACACTGATAACCGCTAGAGGAAGACTTCATGAGTAAATAAGCCTACATATTATGTTCTTAATATTCAATGGTAACTAACTACCTGCAATGAACGGGAAAGCACTTCTTGAGTGTGTAGTCATCAACGTTTTAAATTGTCAAGATATATGAATATTGTGAACGTGGCAAAAATTCGCATGGACAGAACTGAAAAAGCGTGAAGTTTCTTTAATAATAATAATAATAATAATAATAATAATAATAATAATAATAATAATAATAATAATCACTGCCTATTCAAGTTACTATCTATCTTGGCAACAAAACTCGAATATTTTCGCGCCTTTTATTTTCACTTGACCATCCAAAGTTGACTGAAATTCGCAAACTTCCTTGAAGTCTTTTCGAGGTTTCTTTTCACTTTATCATCCTAATTTAATAGGAATCTGATAACAATAGGACTAGGAATACCTTTTACGCTGTGCTTATAACTATGTTTGGAAATCCATCGTTACTTCAGGTCTTTTTTGAAGCGTTCATCAATATCTAATCGCAATCATCCAAAAAATGTCAACTGCGTAGTTTTTAGTTTTCTGTAAAAGAAAACTATTGTGCCGACTTTGTCTGTCCGTCCACACTTTATTCTGTCCACACTTTTTCCTGTCCGCCCTCAGATCTTAAAAACTACTGAGGCTAGAGAGCTGCAAATTGGTATGTTGATCATCCACCCTCTAATCACCAAGCTTACCAAATTGCAGCCCTTAGGCCTCGGTAGTTTTTATTTTATTTAAGGTTAAAGTTAGCCATAATCGTGCTCCTGGCAACAATATAGGATAGGCCACCAGCGGGCCGTGGTTAAAGTGTCTGGGCCACGGCTCTTACAGCACTACACCGAGACCAACGAAAGATAGATCTGTTTTCGGTGTTTTTGATTGTACGCTGTATCGGGTGTACAGAAAACTCGATTGCGCCGAAGAAAGTTCAGCGCATTTTTTACTTTTTAAATTAACCTGAAAGACGTAAAATCTTAAGCATCACTAATTAATAGAACACATTTTGAAAACTAACATGTTGTCGCATTCTTTAAATCGAATTATATAACACAGTGAATATTAAGAGAATCAAATATCACGGGTAATTAGGCAAAGGATTGTACAAAACAACATTTTTTAAATAATCGGTAGAATAGTGGAGGAATCATTCAGCAGAGTATAATAAATTTTTTGCTATATTTTTTAAACTTTACATTTTGCACTTATTTATATTGGTTTTCAATTTTTTCAAAGCATTGGAAAATTCCACCACTTTTCCCTGACTAAATCCGGAATTCTTGGAATTTTTGGAATTTCTATTTGGTAATCATTAAATTATTGTTTACCCTCTATAGTGAAAAAAGCTTAAGGTTCACTATTTCAAAGTTGCTTGCATTTTGCTCGTAGGAGAACGGAAATATTTGCTATATTATTAAACAGTTGTTTCTATTTCCAGTCATCTGTGTTTCTATATTTATATGATATTATATACTCCTCTGTGCCCCATGGTCAGTGGTGATGAATGGGGCCATTCCGAAAAAAAGTTGTTTTTCTGCAGAATTATTAATTTCTACAATTACAGCTGGTTCCTTCTTAACTTAACATTTCCCTTCATTCAATGACTTCATCACATCCGAATTTCTTATTCCCTTTCCCTAACTGTGCCTGTCTCATTAACTTACTAATGAAACTTTAATACAAGGAATATTTATCCACTTACTGCTAGTTGGACATTTATTCTGCGAAGTTAACTGCGACTTATTTTGGAATCTGACTTGAAACTTGAAACTGGAAACTGTGACCTATATTGGAATCTCTGACTTGAAACTTGAAACTCGAAACTGTGACCTATTTTGGAGTCTCTGACCTGAAACTTGAAACTCGAAACTGTGACCTATATTGGAATACCTGACTTGAAATTTTGCTAAGTATTTTTTGTAAAGGGCTTACTTATATTATCGGTTACATTTTTGATTCAGGAAGTCTATCCTTGCATCTGGCTAAATGATGATAGTAACTGCAACGAAAGTTAAATAATAACAGGAGGGTCATCAAAAAAGACTGAAAGAAATAAATGTCCATAAACTATTTGCTCACCAAGTTCATCCTGGAGTGTTGTAGGCGATCAAGGGAAACGCGACCCTTGGTTGTACAACCGACAGGTAGGACTGACTGATATAACACTGGTGAATGGCCGTCTTTTTATTATAGTAAATACGGTTCAGTTGCCAGTTCATCATAAAAGCTAAGAAACGAACAAGCCACCAGGGGCCATATTGTATCAGAAAAAAAAAAAAATATTGTGATAAGACCATTCCGAGCTTGTTTATAATCTGCTCGCATCACCAGCAGACGTAAATGTCAATAACCAAGGCCCTCTTGAAATCATATGCAGTCTTTACCTGTCAGGCTCACCAGAGGCCGATTACAGGCTGAACTTTTACCTCTGTGTCTTCTTCCCTTCGTTTGGTGTCAGTTTTTTTTTTTTTTTATTTAGTTGTGTTCGCAGGAGTTTTTTTTTGTGTTCCTAGGAGATTTCATGGGGTTTTAATTTGACTTTTATTGACTAGATAATGGATGTTTTCAATTTTTAGTCGGTCTCTGAGTCTCTGGTAAGTTTTTATATATCATCCAAACTCCTGTACTGTGATAATTTTATAGAAAACTAGAAAATTTAAGTTTCCTGGCTCTTTACAAAAAAGGCTTGACCAACAAGAGGTTTAATCGCTATTTGGGTTTAATAGCTATTTGGTATCTTAAAGAGGCACGTTATGTCATCTTTGGGAGAGGATTAGAAATTTTTTTTCATGAAGGTTTCTTACACAATACTAAAACAAATAATTTTCAAAGACCTGATTTTGTTTAAATGTTCAATTCTGAATATTTGTCACGCTGGTGATGTTTTGTAAACTAAATAGTCAGAACATCAGGCGACTGGATTGCACAGCAAGGTGATTCTATCTGCATCAAAATTTTTTGCTTCTGTCTGGAATAAAACTTTTTTGTTCCAAGGGATAAGGAATTAATCTTTTTCATGAACAAGTTTTATGGATAACTTGATGCTAGCCGCTCTTCAGATGTTTCTGTAAGGACTTGGAGAATTTCAACAAATGACTTTCCTCTCATGACTTCCCTCAGTCTGCCTGAGGGATGTTGTGCAATTAGAACATCAGAAGTTCAAGAGAAAATGCGATGCATTACTACCCTAAAACAAATCGCTGTGTTTTTTTAATAATTTATTTATATTTTTGTTTGTTTATCTTAATTTGTTAATTTATCTTTTATTTTTCTTTCCTAATAACTGATCTCTTCATTCTGCATTTCCTGTAATCTTCTTTAACCTCTATCAAATGAACACCATATTCTTTGGAAGTTTGAATTTCAAGTCAATGGCCCGTGTGGGCTTGTTCCATGTGAACAAGGGGTTATCTTCTGAATAATAATAATAATAATAGTAATAATAATAATAACGACTCATGCAAAAAATAAAACAGCGCACATAGTAAAAAGTGATGGATACAAGGCAGGATGCAACCCGGAACCCCACACTATAAAAACCACCCAGTCGAATAGGATGACTGTGTTAGACAAAAAAAAAAAAATTATAATAATACAACAGAGAGTTAAATCTTATGTTGGTGTCATGCTGACAGGAGATATCTTAGTATTTTCTAGCAGTGTTACAGAGGGAAGTGTATCTAGTAATTTTGAATGGCAGATCATTGAGATGACAGCCAGATTCATTGCTCAATCTTATATTCATTGAAGTTTTTTTTAATATTCTGATTCTTCAGTGATAGTTTTTGTAGCATTTGAATCTGCTACATCAGTGTCTTACAGATTTCTTAAAACTATTCCCTTGAGTTTTGGAAACTCCAACACCCCACAAACACATTAAGATCGGGTAAAGGCATTTGGCAGTTCTGAAAATGTTGCCTGAACTTCCACCTCATTCCAAAGAGAGGGTTGTCATTTATGATGAATTCTATGACATTTTTGAAAACAATGTCCTCTTGGTAATACTGGCATCGGCTGCATGAATACAGCTGTGAGATGAGAGGCTTCTGTATGTTAGCTATCTGTACATTTATCTTACGCTTCAAATGATGTCTCTTTGACGGCTTTAATCTAAATGCCGTCGATCAACAGCCAGGAATTCACCAACACGTTCCTATCGAGTGAATTCAGTATATTTGTCCCCCACACAAGAGACAATGTAGCTTGACAATGAACATAGGCTCAGCGATAAGTCGACCTCTGTCTTGCTACTGCAGCACTACTCAATTCACTCTCCAGTTTTAATAAATTAGGCTTGATGTAGCGTTTTTAATTTATGGACATTTTCTATGGCATCTCTAATTCAGTGATAGAATCAACATGCAAATTTTATTTAAGAACCTCCCATCTTTCCGAGTCTTTCATTTAAAGAAACCGCCCAAACCACTTTTACCACAACTTAATTGTCTCTCAAAAAGCGGTCCCCTTCAGTCATAGTCTCCTTTCACCAGTATCTTTAAATAAAAAAAGAGGCGATAAATTTGATAACCCACCACTTCAAATAAAGCAACAGCCATGGAAAGCCATATTTGATATGCATAGAGGAGTGATGTGAACTTATTCTTTATTTTCAATTTTTAATATACCAAAATGATACAAACAAAAACAGCTAACAGAGTAAAAACTTGAAAACAGTAATCTATTTAGTTGTATACGTGCATGTATTTGACAACCCGCTGGTTCCATCATTATCATTTCTTATTCATTACAAACTTAAAAATCAATATTGTTAGAAAAAGGGGTGAAAGAAATGATGTAATTTTTTCTTGCACATCACTTTCCGCAATCTTGGAAATGGGATTTATAATTTAGAATCATGCTTTATCCTCACCAGAAAGGTAGATCATCACTTAGACATATTTTTATGTCAACTCGTCATCATATTAGATTTCGGCTTACGTAACGTATTCCCCAACGGTAGTGAGTTGGGTCCATTGTACCAGAAAGAACTGGTATAAATTTTGTATATGCCTCCAAGCCAAGATAGCCCGAAATGGTAGGTCTGGTTCTATGTCAGGACACTGGTTGTTATGTTTGTCATTTTTATGTCAGTGATGGGTTGTATATTAATGCTCCGTTATAACCAAAGTTAACCCCCCTCCCACCTTCTCCCCTCCCCTCAACACCACCACCAACTCCCACCACAGATGGAAATAGTTATTATATGATTACTTGTTTGTATTCATTGCTTCAGTTTTGGGATCAGTTGGTTATGTTAAGATCGTAACTGTTTGCCTCCAGAGAGCAAGAGAGCTTATATATGTAGTCCTTTAACAAGGGGTATCTAAGTTATTAATTTTCATTATTTTCTTATTCTGGACCAAGGTTTAGATTTAAACATTGTAAACTATTTCCATTTCCCGTAAAAGTATCGAAGAGATTGTAAAATAGACCCGAATGTGTGTGGTCAGGCAAGCATTCGATTACGTAATTATATTTATATTATTATATATATATATATATATATATATATATATATATATATATATGTATGTGTGTATATATGTGTGTGTGTGTGTGTGTGTGTGTGTGTATGTGTTCATGTGTTCATGCTTGTATACTAGCTTTTTGAAAGAGCTGCGTCACCAGAGAATAACGTTAACCGAAGGAATTATAGAATCTCACCATGAAGAGAAAATATAAATAAATACTTAAGGTCACAAAAAAATCTAAATATTCACGAGAAATCGGGAGGATGATGCACAAAAACTTATGAATTTTGATCTTTCATTTCAGCTATATTACTTTTTTGCTAGTTGCATAGAAGAGTACTGCTTTATCAAGAGAGATATGACCTCATATATAACAGCTGTTAAAAGAGGCAAAATCAGTATTAGTGAAACGCTAAGTTGAAATGACCTCACAATTTAAGAACTATAAGGATAATCAGTTACTAAACCGAGGGTTTTTTGTTACATTTATGGAAAGGACAGGTGAAAAACAGCCTTTTCAATATAGTGAGCAACACACTATTCTAGTATAGATGCATCTCACATTGAAGAGAAGCTGTTGAGTGAGTGCTGGCAACAGTTACACAGAATTCTTGATTTTCCAACTAGATACTAGAAAGTTTTTCTTTTGGACACATTTTTGTTTATATCAATAATCGTCATCGTCATCATAAATGTTATTACGTCGGCTTTTCTCTTTATGGGATGAGACGCACTTTCTCTTGTTTTGACCAATAAACAAGAAGTATTTGTCGAGCACATGTAGGTTACTGGTCATAAATACACTGAGCGGAGGAAAAGCCGTATTTCAAGAAAAATCATCCGAGCAAAAGGGTCTGGAATCTGCCACCGTCAGTCAAGCTGTGAACATCAGTTTTATCAAAGAACCGCTCGAAATCCGACTAATCGGGTGTTGCCCCCCCCCCCCTACAGACTCCCTCAGTCATCCTCCCAGCTTTCACCAGCCCCTAGAGTGAGGTCAAACTGTTTTTCAAGAAGAGCTGTCCGTGCAAAAAAGTCTGGAATCTGCCACCGTCAGTCACGCTCAGAGTATCAGATGATCAAAGGACCTCTGGAAGTGCCACTATTCCCCCCCCTCCCCATCCTCCTTCCAACATCCTAACCCACCCCTGTATACACGCACACACTCCAGGTGGTCAGCCCAGGTGAGAACTGGTATGGACTTCTATACAATACAACATCCTGAACCCTCCCATCACAGGATAGGAAGTATAAATCACCATCCTTCATCCTGCCAAAGTCATTATTCCATATATACATATCGTATATAAACACTTGAGTCACATGCCCACTTCCCACATTCACTAGTGATGTTGGTTGAAGATGTCAAGTAGAATATTTGATTTTGTAGCTAATTTTGTTTTTATGTCCCTTTTTCATTTATGAATATATATATATATATATATATATATATATATATATATATATATATATATATATATAATATATATATGCATATATATATATGTATATATATGTGTATATGTACTGTATATATATATATACATATACTTATGTTACAGGCAGATATATTTACGAATGCCTGAAATATAGCGAAATATATACTGTACTAAACACGGCGAAATACTGTTTCGCTGTGTGTGAGGGGTCAAATATATTTCACCGTGTTTGTACCAGTCACTGAGGATCAAATGTCCCTAAGTGCATTTGTTACCTGCCTGAAATTTCAGGCATAAAATGCCTGGTTTCGCTATATTACATAAATATATATATATAAATATATATATATATATATATATATATATATATATATATATATATATATATATATATATATATAATCATGCTGTGTGCTTAATATGTGTGTGGAATATGATGGGGAATAATCACCGAAGGGGAATTCAGTGATAAATACTGCCGGGTCGCGCCTGGTATTTCACGAACTGCCTGAAATTTCAGGCAGATAGCGAAATGCCGGTGTGATAAAAATTTCTTAGGGACATTTGTATATATATATATATATATATATATATATATACTATATTGAACACAGAAACCAGAAACAGTGATTTGCACTGTTTCGCTGTGTTTAGTCTTCTGGGAACTTTATTGAGGGTCAAATATATTTTACCGTGTTTAGTACATAAAACAGTCCCTGGGGATCAAATGTCTAAGTGCATTTCAGTTACCTTCCTGAAATTTCAGGCAGTTCGTGAAATGAATGGTTTAGCTATCTGCCTGTAACTATGCACACACAATATATATATATATGAGTATATATATATAATCATGAAATATATTACAAATGTCGCTAATATCAAATTCACTTGAGCTACTAGCATGTTTTAAACATGCTAGAGAGTGTTTTTATCTTTGATCTCAAGCAAATATCCCCGATGGGGAATTATCATCGAAGGGAATTTATAATGTATGATAAAACAAAATTGGTACTAGGCGGGTCGCGATCCTCGACACAGATACTTATCCAGCAACTCCAGTCGACGTTCTACCACTGAGCTATTAAGCGACATTTGTTATATTTTCATGATTGTGTATAAATCACGGTGTGATAAAAATTTCATATATACATATATATATTTATGTGGGACAAATATAATTATATATATATACTATTTATATATATACATGTGTATATATATATATATATATACATATATATATATATATATATACACTGTATATATATATATATATATATATATATATATATATATATATATATATATATATATATATATATATATATATATATATATATATATATATATATATAGAGAGAGAGAGAGAGAGAGAGAGAGAGAGAGAGAGAGAGAGAGAGAGAGAGAGAGAGAGAGAGTGAATTTATAACACTGTAGCCTATATATGTGTGCGTATGAGTGTATGTGTGGGAATACTTATGTAACTGAGTCTAATAGTTTTGTTTTTTTACGAAGGATAATTATTTAATTTACTATGTTCGGCGGCACGAACTCTCATTCTCCGTTATTTCCCAGGCGTTGAGAGTGATTTACATTAAATTCAACCAGTTTTTCAATAACCTGTGCTTCCAGTTTTGAATGTCAAGACGTGAAGAGCTTCTGTGATACTTTGGTATTCCCCTTCGTACTCGGCGTCATCTTTTTGCTTGTTCATTCTTAATATCAGTGATTTTCTTGCGTTTGCGAAACTCACGGCGAGATTCGATGACGTCAAAAGTCCTCTTTCGGCCTCTCCTCCCCAGCACCATTTTAGTTTCAAGCAAAATAGCAAGGTCGATTTAAATTTCAGTTGCCAAGGGCAAGATACAACTTCTCTGCTGTTTTAGTTTTCTGTAAAAGAAAACTATTGTGCCGGCTTTGTCTGTCCGTCCGCCCTCAGATCTTAAAAACTACTGAGGCTAGAAGGCTGCGGATTGGTATGTTGATCATCCACCCTCCAGTCATCAAACATACCAAATTGCAGCCCTCTAGCCTCAGTAGTTTTTATTTTATTTAAGGTTAAAGTTAGCCATAATCGTGCATCTGGCAGCGACATAGGATAGGCCACCAGCGGCCAATGGTTAAAGTTTCATGGACCGAGTTTTTGGTGGCCTTGATTATATGTTGTACTGAAAACTCGATTGCGCCGAAGAAACTTCAGCGCATTTTTTACTTGTCTGTTGTTTGTGGCATTTCACGTGTATTAGTGACGAGTAAGTATTCTCTTTACTTCTGTTACATACACTATTTTTATAGGCAGACTTTTCTTGATCACAGTTACCTGAAAATATCTCATTTTCAAGGAAGATATAAACTCGAATTTTCATATGTTTGCAATGAAAGCTCTTTGCCAGAAGGCATTTTATTCACATTAGTTTTGCATTATGCATTACGGCTGTGAGTTGAATATTTTCCAAAACCTTTTCAATCTAACGTGAATTTTCTATATTCTCATTAAGACACCTTTGATTTCCGCGAAACATCTCTATTGTGTCTTTTAATCAATTATCACTGGAAAGTTGTGGTTAGAAATTGCTGCTGATTATACAAGAGACGGAAAATAAGGCTTTTAGGAATGGTATGTGATTTTGATTTTGATTTTAGAATTTTCCATGACGGTGGCTGCCGAGAACTCGATCAAGTATAACTGCAGAGAAACTTCATTTCTTAAGGTACAATATAAATAAAAAATTTAAAACAGGTAACGAAAACCAGTTTATATGGCTTATAGCATTACAACTTTACAATAACATCTAAGACGTACTGAGTTGAAAAACACCTCTAATGGGCATTTTTGTAAAGGAGAAGATAACCATAAATTTATACGATAGGAATCCTCAGCAAACGCTTGACTTCATTATAATCCATGATTATACGATTCTGAAAGAGAAAACCATAGCGGCTTACATAACCCAAGGCTTAAGAGAAATCCTCTTGAAGTATATGAAATAAATCTCATTTAAAAAATTCAAAAGAGATAATGGGAATTTCCCAGTCCCACTAGTCCCACTTATTCAAAAGCACCGGTTCCTTTCGGGTGTCAGATGTTCATGACAGCTCAAATTTTCAGAGATGAAGTGATGCTTTCGATAAAGCAATTTCAAACTTTTTTTTTTTTCACATTTCGTATTTTGTTAGAAAGTTGGCATTTTATGGATATAGAAAGGAAAGTAACTGGGGGATTTTTTATGAATTACATTTAGGACATGAACTCGATTATTCACCAGCATTTGTCCACAATAGTTTGAAATTATTAGATTTTCTATTTATATAAGTCGTATCAGAACCATCTAACTCTTTTGTGCGCATTTCATTACTGTATTTTATCATATCCTGTGCAAATTGTTGTTTTGTACATTGGCAGAATTATTAAAAAAATCTGAAACAGACGATCTTTAAGCAAAATGAGTTTTTAACGTCAATTAGAGTTTATGTATATATATATATAATATATATACTGTATATATATATATATATATATATATATATATATATATATCCCAGCCGAGAAGAACCCTAAAAGAGTTCAGAGGTCTGGTTAAACAAATCATTTATATATATAATATATATATATATATATATATATATATATATATATATATAAGAGCATGACTTCCATTGTGGTGTAACACTTTGAGACCTTTAGTTTGAAGATATTTGCATTCCACAAGGGGCTTCGCTTTCTATCGTTTCAGACCGCCATTGTCACCGGATCGAGATTTGTGCAGCCTAATCTTTTTCTCAATAAATAGTGAACTGCGTCTTCATTAACATTTGCACATATTCTTGTCTATCTCAAATTGCATATACTATTTTGTTTTTATATTCTATATTCGATGTAACTAATTGATCGTTAAACATTCATTTGCTTAAAGATCGTCTGTTTTGAAAATATTTGATAATTATAATATACAAAACAACATACAATATACAGAACAACAATTTGCACAGGATACAAATACACACAAAACAGTCAGATGGTGCTGATAAGACTTATATAAATACAAAAATCTCCTAATTATTTCATCAAACTATTGTGGACAAATGCTGGTGAATAATCGTGTTCAGTCCTAACCGTAATTCATAATATATATATATATATATATATATATATATATATATATATATATATATATATATATATATATATATGTATGTATATATTTATATATATACACATATATATATACATATATATATATATATATATATATATATATGTGTATATATGTGTGTGTGTGTACATATATATGTTTTTATATGTATACATATATATGTGTGTGTGTATGTACGTGTGAATGTGCGTGTGTGCATGCCTTAATCACTGTACTTTCTTGGCATTAGCCTAACCAGTTAAGTACTGTGTAATGATGTGTACTATACAAAATTTTGAAATCAATTGATTATATTTATTTTTGCTCTGTTTTCCGTAAAATGACCGAGGTAACGAATGATAAGTGATTTTACATCGTGATAATCAAATAAAATCTAAATTTATTTGTCTCACTTAAAGGCGGCAAAAGACACATTCATACTTGTTAAATAGGCTTTATAACTAAATTCATTATCTTTTGCACAAACAAATTTCTGTGTGCTCCTTAATAAAGACTAAATCAAAAATAGAAATTTGATTATTTCTCCTCTCTTCTAGTCAATTTCACTTTGGTATCATATTCGTACTGAGAGTCTGCTTCATATACCGTTAAGTCATCAAAAAACTTTTATAAACCACAAGGTTTAAGAAATGGTTCCTCATCAAAGGACAGAAAAAAAAAATCGAACATCGAGGCGTCTTATGGGTTCTTGAAATTGATTAACTCATCAGTGTTACCAGAGGTGGCAAAATTTTATTTTTTGTAAGATCGCTTTTGCTTTGCAAGATTACTGTATTGTACATGAACACTTTTACTCGGAATGACGAATTCCAAATAGATTTTTAAATTCTAAAAGAATTGTAGTTAAAAAAACTTCCAAGGACCGTTTTAGTTTTCTGTAAAAGAAAACTATTCTGCCGGCTTTGTCTGTCCTTCCGCACTTTTTCTGTCCGTCCTCAGATCTTAAAAGCTACTGAGGCTAGAGGTCTACAATTCATTAAACATTCCAAATTGCAGCCCTCTAGAATCAGTAGTTTTTATTTTATTTAAGGTTAATGTTACCCATAATGGTGCGTCTGGTAACGATATAGGACAGGCCACCACCGGGTCGTGGTTAAAGTTTCATGGGCCGCTGCTCATACAGCATTATATCGAGACCAGCGAAAGATAGATTTTGTTTTCGGTGGCCTTGATTATACGCTGTACAGAAAACCCATTGTGCCGAAGAAACTTCGGCACATTTTTTAATTGTTCTTTTTTTATTGTCCACTCTTCCTTATGTAGTAAAAAATTAGTATAAGACGATGTTTTTTCAAACTAAAATATCGATGAAATTTTTTACATTCTTTGAATAATTAAGGTTAAAAAACTGTATTATTATTATTATTATTATTATTATTATTATTATTATTATTATTATTATTATTATTATTATTATGAAGATAAACCCCTATTCATATGGAACAAGCCTCGTCAACCAAGGTATCTTGTTCAACAAAGACAAAATATACTAGATACGAAAGGGGTAAAATATTCTAAATATAATAGCTGAATAACAGAAGCATAAAAATGCATTGACCTTAGGGTTCATTTCCATCGAGAGAAATTATTTATTTCAAGTTAATTGATGTTAAGATGCAAAAGTTAGATTGACTCACCATAAAAGGAGGCATTGCAGATTTAATTTAAAGTCTGCTTCGAAGTTTTATGTAATTATAATCTTATAAATTTTTAAAGCGGAGTTCTTCGGAATTCCAGCAATGTCCTTGCAGCTTGATATAATTTTTTTTCTTATATGCTCGTTTAATAACAAACGGGAAAAAGCTTACAGAGTGAATGATCTACCATCTTGAAAAATTGTAATAACTTATCGACAACAATTTTATCTCATAACACGCTCGTCTTGCTAGCAATGGAAATTCACTGTCCTAGTGAATTTACACAAAATTACTAATGTGGAAACAAACTTAATGTAAATACCGTGACACATTGATACAAGTATCTCATCTTTTGTATGATTATCACCGATGAACTTTTGCTATCAAACAAATCCCTATTTTTTTTTTTTACCTTGGTTTACGACTTTCAACCCTGTTGTTTTTTTTTTTGTCATTTCCCATTTAGTATCTGAACAATTAACTGCAAAGCTTTTAGCTCAGGGTTGCTTTTTATGTACTAAGTTCATTCAGTCACACACTGACACCAGTACAGAGGATTACTGTAAAGTGAGGTATTCGTAATCAAGGCGTTTCTTTTTCTTAATTTTGAGTAAGTTTTTTCTTTGAGAAAGTTTTTGCAAGTTCAGTGTTTCATCACGTAAAAATGCCTCAAGCCAATTCTGTTACAGTCTCGAAATATAAGTTCAAGATACTTTGAGTTTGTATCTCTTGCGTTATTGAAATATAACTAACTCTGAACACCCCGCCCAATTTTTAAGTCTTTCCTAGTGGTGGATAAGCTGTCGTTTTGTAAGCGCGTATAATGCGCAGATTCTTCTGTCATTCCAGTCATCTTTTTCTGCACATCATTTGCGTTACCACAACGCATAAACAACCAACCAGCTGTCAACTGCCATTGACGTAATGCACTTTAGAGATATCCTTCAAAGATTGGCCAAAAGATTGTCTTCATGAATGTTAAAGAATATATTCACTGCATAGACAAACAAGTATTCCAGATGAATACACAAAACAGCCGTAGGCTGTGTAATACGGTCAGAAATCATATTGATATAAGCTTTCCTAAAGTAGCATAACACTGGAAAACCGGCAGTTGCATGCCTCCCTAGTATTAATCTAATTTTTTTATATAATTAGTTTCTCTTCTAATCTGTTTCCAGTTTTTAAGTTGTGTGACATCTTCATAAATGCCCCTGTAAAAATGAAACTTAAACATGTGATTTTTGGGCCCTCAGAAATTATTGCTGCAGATGGCTGAGGTTATTCTTACATCAGTGAGCAATCTTAGTTTTCATGTACAGAGGAGACCCTATATTTCATACTATTGTCGTCGATACCATAAGGCTTTACGTATATACGCATATATTGTGGAACCAGCCCAAACTGGTTTATTAATGATATATTCAGGAATAACATTGTTGTCATATACCAAAATCAGACATACAAGGCTAAAAGTACAGAAAGTCATCTCAAAATAAAAAAAAACCGAAAAGAATAAATAATTGAAGGTTATTCATTTAAACATCGTGAACGACCCTGAATTAAGTAGTGCCTGCGGTGAGGATACGCGCATGCGTTTTGGTGCCAGAAGACTGTCAATGTTTCTCGAATTTTGTGTATGTAATCTTTAATGACTGCTGCTCGACAAACGCGTTCTTTTTGTGTTATTTGATGTATATTATGAAAACGAGTTATCTGTTGGGGATAAACAATGGCCCCTTCTTATCGTAAGACTCAGAGATATGAAACAAAGAGAAAGCTCATCGTGATTCAGTCTTCACCAGACATACTGGTACAATAGACAATAAAACCTTGAAGGTATGAAGAACGTTGATAAACTCCACACGAGCTGTAAAATTTTGCACAGAATAAGTCGGCACAGAGGAATTTATTGTTTCGCATTACGTACTGTGGAGAAAACTTTAACGGCCTCTCCTGCATCACTCTGGAGGCCAAGAAGAGTTTGTGTCACTCAGGTTATTAACATTCGAATGCATTAACGAAAGAGAATAATTTTTGTTAGTGGATGATGGAGGTGTTACCGAGCCGGCAGACGTCAAGGAGCCACAAACACTTTTGTCTTGGTTAATTAGTTGTGATGAAAGATGGAAAATAAAAGATGAAATAATGAGAAGGGGTGGTCATGATTGTAACTGCTGATGATCTGTTGGGTAAGACATAAGAATGCTGAACAGTCCATTGGATAAGCTTGATGTGCCATAGAGGCCAAGTTGCACTGCGATATTTACTAGATAAGAAGACCCTGGTAACAACGGTAAAAGTATTACTTATTTACGAGTTTAAATCTTAGCACTGCATTTTTTGGGATGGACCCGAGGTTTGAGAACAAACTTTTAAAAAAGGATCATAAGTACTAGACATCATTTACAATTGCAAATATAATAACAGGGAG
The DNA here is from genome assembly GCF_040412425.1 of Macrobrachium rosenbergii. Taxonomy (NCBI): domain Eukaryota; kingdom Metazoa; phylum Arthropoda; class Malacostraca; order Decapoda; family Palaemonidae; genus Macrobrachium; species Macrobrachium rosenbergii. Next base: position 13,468,713 of record NC_089792.1, on the reverse strand, counting down.
CGCTTTACCACACCTGCTAGCCTCCTTTTGGCTATGCCCAGTGCTGGCATATGCCATCTCAGTCTAACCCATCTTATGTAGATGATGGTTTTAAACCAGGATGATGCACTCGGACAAAACATGTATTAAGAAGTGTATTCGTTCTTTGCTGGATGTATCCAGTTGGTCCCAAGAAAGGCAAAATGACCGCAGGTGATGAATGGAATCCCGGATTTGGGCAGTGCGCAGCTGGGATGGTTATGATAACAGGTTTGACTCGAAAGCAATAACACGAGAAAAAACACATCTACTTGCAAGGTCATTCGGGAACCCTCTTTATCCCTTGGGTACTGAGAGGATAGATGATGAAGATGATGATGATGACGTTGATGGTTAAGTTATTTTTATATGTTTGGGTAATGTGTTAAAGGAATTTGTTTGGAAAGACGTCAGATGGATGTCTCATGGTGAATATTCTCGAGATGAGGTTTTTCTTTAGGGTTTTGTATGATTTTTTTTTAGGGTCTCTTATAACTTTTTTTCTCAGAATTTCTCTCAAGGTTTTATGCTATCTACGATTACGGACAAAGGCAAAGGTCTCAACGGAATTTAAAGTAATGAAAAACAAGATCAGCGCGTTTTACAAGGTTGAGCGAATAATATAAACGGTGAGCTGTTCTGGAAACAAGACCACACCTTAAACTTGGGCAGGCAAGCAAATAAAAAAAAATAAATAAATGAAAAAAAATAAAATGAAAAAAACAAAATCCCTCATGCAATAAAGCATGATATAAACGAACGGAGTAAGTTCGTTCTTTTATATATTTATACGCATGTAATTCTGCCCACTTAAGAATCTTGGTCTACATTTGGCGTTGAAAAATTCGTGTTTGTCCTTCATCTGGAAATCCGACATCACCTGTTCCCATCAACCTGTTCTTACCAGTCGTAGCCTTCAGTTTTTTTCGGCAGTTCTCTCAGACAAAAAAATCACGTTAGTAGGTGGTATTCAGGTCCACGGCGTCTGCTTGAGCTAGGTGCGCAAAATAAGACCAGCTAAAAGTTCGGTACCAGAGAAGATGAAGGCAAAGAAAATAATACAATACTTGCTTTGATACCAACGCACAAAGGAATGGCATAAAACACACGTACACACACGTTTATACATAAAGACATAATTAATATATACGTACATGCAACATACATACGCACCCATGTACAACACAGACATTTATATATATATAGATAATATAAATATGTGTATATATACATTTATACAAATTTTATATATATATATATATATATATATATATATATATATATATATATATATATATATATATATAAATAAATGTGGTGTGTATGTGTGTATGTATGCATGCATGTGTGTATATGTGTATATACATATATATATATATATATATATATATATATATATATATATATATATATATATATATATATATATATAGGGAGACTGAAAGGGAGAGGGGATTATCTTATTGCAGTAGTTTTAAAAGTTTTATCTTGGTTATTAGATAAAAACTTTTTGTTTGATTCTTTTTAATGATGGTAAACGACCTTTTTTTTCATTTTATTTCATATTGATATTTTGTAAGCTAAAATGATTCATTAGCAAAAAACAATATAAACGACCCCATAAAAGTACTCGAATTAAGTTCTCTCACGGCTGAGTAAATATTAATTTTACTATTCTGTTGAAGAATGACACAGACCATTCAGTGAAGAACAGTTCTTGAAACTTTCAATGAAAGCTGGGTGTAGGGCAAGAATAACAATAAAGTTTCTTCCACGCAGTCGAGGTTTCTGTACAGCCTATAATCAAGGCCACCGAAAACAGTTCTATCTTTCGGTGATCTCGGTAAAATGCTGTATGAGCAGCGGCCCATGAAACTTTAACCACGGCCCGGTGGTGGCCTGTTCTGTACGTTGCCAGACGCACGATTATGGTTAACTTTAACCTTAAAAAAAATAAAAACTACTGTGGCTGCAATTTGGTATGTTAGATGATTGGAGGGTGGATGTTCAACATACCAATTTGCTGCCCTCAAGTCTCAGTAGTTTTTAAGATCTGAGGGCGGGCAGAAAAAGTGCGGACGGACAGACAAGGCCGGCACAATAGTTTTCTTTTACAGAAAACTAAAAATGAATTTGTTTTTCAGGATATGGATCAATATTTCGATAAACGAAATTTTATGAGAGTAGCTGGTAGATCGAGCAAGTGCCAATTAATTAACCTGAACATATACTGTATGTGTGTGATAGAGATGAGCTTTATCAGGATAGTTTCAGTCTACACAGTATCAGTGAAAAATCAAAACGATCTGTTTTAAGGAAAAGTGGATCTTGTGCTAAAAAGCGTGGTAGATAGCTCATAAATATGACTCTAAAATCAGAGTAAGAAAGCTACGTATACTAATAAAAGCTAAAAAATGAATATTTTAGTCCGCAAGTTAAGTAAACGTTCAGAGAAAAGTACTAAAAAAAAAAAAAAAAGATTTAATCGGTGATTCGTAAGATTCGAGTAGAATGAATGAAGCAAACAAAGGACAGGCATATGCTCATGGAATTTCAAAAAAAAAAAAAAAAAAAATTTACAGGATACAAAAAATATGATTAAGTAAATAATGTGAAGAAATTAACTTTTCTTCAGATGGAAATGAAAAACCCAGAGATGATCATAACAATGTCCCAAAAGATAACGAAGAAAATCTAATATAATAGATTTTTTATAAAAGACGAGACCCCAACGATAGAATAATTGACAACGCTGAATCGAAAACCAGGGGATGAAACATTAAATCATAAAATGCTTCATTACAGAGAAAGTGGAACACTGGAACGCTACAGATGCAATACTAGAGGGATTAAAATGGCGGACATTGGAACATAAACACAAATAAAACAAATGGTTAGGAGAACTTATATGGGCCTAAAGTGTTGGAAAGACCAAAGACCGAAGGGTTATAATTTGTAAGGGACAAGATCCTTTGCCAAAGGCAACATATTGCAGGACAGTAATCAGGCCAGAAGTAGAAAGAACAAGTAAGAATACAGAATAAAGCTGGCACTGGTGAAATAAATATGAAAAAAATCAAACAAAGCTAGTAATTACGAGAACACAACTATGGAAAATTTCGGACTGATATATTAATGCTAACAGAAACCTGACTAAGTAACGCCGTGAAAAGTTACATAAAATATGAAAGAAATATTACCGACTACACATGATTTTTATCATATACCAAGGGGAGGAAAAATTAGTGCAGAGGTGGAAAATATAGAAAAATGACCTTATATAGATATGAAACATTTGAATATACAGACTGAGAGACATCTTAAAAAAAAAAAAAAAAATATAGACTACCAGAATCAAATGAAACAGGAAAACTTATCAATATATTTGAAGATTGAAAAAGGAGTATTTTTTTATGCGGAGACTTCAATGCCTAGTTTGAAATGATCATAGTTCGATGTAACACTGAAACAAACAAGCATCACGATCTGGTCATTTATTAACTTAATCATAAGTGACAGTCAGGTCAAATTATGTGAAATTATAAGTGGAAGATGACTGTAACCTCTCACATTACTATAAACCTATTTAATCTAACAATAATTTAAAAAAAGAAGAAAATACTGAAAAATTACCTTTCGATAAAGGAGGGAATCTGGGCCATTTATCTTCACAGATGGATATATAAGTGATTTTCCAAATATGAGCAACATAGCTCTTTCCTGTAGTATTGCACTTGAAATAGATAATAAAAATGGCATAACGGTATTGCCCAGTATCAAAATCGCAGTAGATTGAACAAAGCAAACAAAGCATGGACACATAAAGGTTTACAAGAGGAAAAAATATGATCGCGCAAAACAGGTGAAGAAATTAGCTTCACATCTGATGAAAATGGAAAAACCTAAAGATCAAAATAACAGTATCCCAAAAGATTGCGAAGAATATATAACATTAAACAAAAGACAAGAACCTGTCGATAAAATGTCTGCTAAAAGTATAAAATGATTTAAAAAGCTTACAACAATGAAAGAGCAAACCAGATCAGTCCGGTCATGTGTCGCCTTTGCCAAAAGGTATATTTTGTCTCTTAGAAGTTGTCTCTTACACATTACGGCCTTTCGATCTCTGGTCTTTCCAACACGTATAAGATCTCCCACTCATTTTTTTGTTTGTGTTTACGTTCCAATGTTCGCCATTTAAATCTCTTTAGTATACAGTTTCTGTAGTGTTCCAGTGTTCCATATTCTCTGTGGTGAGCATTTTATGATTAAATATTTCATCCCTGGTTTTCTCTTCATCGTTGTAAGCTTTTTAAATCATTTTATACTTTTAGCAGATATTTTATCGACGGGTCCTTGTTTTTTATTTAATCTGTTATATATTCTTCGCAAAGAAGAATAAAGAATACAACTGGCACTGATGAAATAAATGTTGAAAATAAAAAAAAAAACTGCGAATTACAAGAACATAACCATGGAAAATAATCCGTCTGATATATTAATACTAACAGAAACTTGCCTAAGTAACGACGTGAAAGGTTACATGAAATATTAAAGAAATATTACTGACTACAAATGTAGTGGTTTTTATCATATACCAAGGAGAGGAAAAATTTACTGAAAGAATGGAAAATGTAAAGCATCTTGTATGCACATGAAACCCATGAAAATACAGGCTGAGAGACATCTTACAAAAAAATAAGAACAGTAATACTATATTATAGACTACCAGAATCAAATGAAATAGAAAACTATCACTATGTTTGAAGATTAAACAAAGGGTTATTCTTTTATGTGGAGTCTTCAACGCCCAAGTTGAAATGATCTTAGTTTGATACATTTGATAGACTATGAAAAAACATAGTTTGATAAACCACGTAAATAAATTAACATCAAGAGCTGTTGATTTATTAAAGTTAATCATAAGGGATAGTAAGGTGAAATTATTTGAAATTTAGATGATGATTGCGACCTCTGTGAATCTATTACATTTAACATACATGTAAAAAACATCACATTGCTTACCGGAAAATCAGCTTTCGAGAAAAAATAGAATCTCGACCATTTACATTCATAGATGAATCTACAAGTGATTTCCACATATTTGCAGCATAGCTTGTTACTGCAATAAATCTTGAATAAACTAATAATTTTTTGATAAACTTCAAACGTCTACTAGATATAAAACAAAATAATTCAACGTAGCCCATATTTTTTTTTTTTAAATGGAAGCCAAAGCCAAAGCCAGTAGAGGTTAAACAAACACAACACTGATAGAAATACTTCAGTTTCTACCTTCAAATGATTTATTTCAGTATACGATATTGAGAGAGAGAGAGAGAGAGAGAGAGAGAGAGAGAGAGAGAGAGAGAGAGAGAGAGAGAGAGAGAGAGAGAGAGAGAGAGAGATCACTGTTCACAACAAAACCTGTAATTAAAGATGGAAAATGGTCAGTAGATTAATCATAATTAGTAAATAAAAATACTTACTAATATTTCGTATAACGATCATTAACCGATAATCAGTCAGTGATTCGGTCTCTTCAAGGAATGACTCGACCAGAATTTCTTAAAGGTTTGTATAATTTTTAGTTTTCTGAAAAGAAAACTATTGTGCCAGCGTTGTCTGTCCGTCCACACTTCTTTCTGTCCTCTTAAAAACTACCGGGGCTATAGGGCTGCAAATTGGAATGTTGATCATCCACCCTCCGATCATCAAACATACCAAATTGCAGCCCTCTAGCCTCAGTAGTTTTTATTTTATTTAAGGTTAAAGTTAGCAATAATCGTGCGTCTGGCAACGATATGGGCTAGGCCACCACCAGGCCGTGGTTAATGTTTCATGGGCCGCTGCTCATGCAGCATTATACCAAGACCACCGAATGATAGATCTATTTTCGGTGGCCTTGATTATACGGTGTACAGAAAACTCGATTGCGCCGAAGAAACTTCGACCCATTTTTTACTTGTTTTAGTCTTATTCCCAGACATCAAGCACGTTGGAAATAAAGAAAGATATATATATATATATAGAAGATAGAAGAAAAAATATATATATAGACTGGAATGAAGTATACTGATGTGAGGCCCAGTCCATTCAATAATTTATATGTGTTGCTAAAACAAAAACAAGAACAGTGGTGTTGTGTAGTGGATCAAATTTTGAGTCTAGCGTTGGCGTGATAATTTGCTTGAGCAGCTAACTTGGGTTACTCCTGAAAAACCAGTGTTTCCCCAAAACTTACGCAAATGACTGAGATTAATTTTGCAAAATGGAATAGACGAACCTTTAATTCGTTACAGGTCTGTGTCCTTCTCATGGACCAGGCCCTACTTCACTTTTCTATATAATTGGTTTAAAACAAAAAGTATTGTTGGAACGATTAACATGTTGTTGCCATATGGTTTCATTTATTCTTTTGATTTAACAGTGAAATATTCATTGTCCTGGTTATTTAGTGAGTGTTATTAGTCACCAGTAAAGTTTTTTAATAATGAAAGACAGCTTACAAAATGAGCAGTGTTTTCACGATTTATTAGATATAGTTGCAATATCAATTTATTTTTGCACGGTATGTGATGCCTTGGTCATATAGGCCTTTATGGTTACTATTAAAAATTCAATAAAATTTATGAAATGTATGCGTACTCACTTTAGTATGCGTACGTGTCTGTGTATGAGTGACTCATTTTACATTAGTGTTTATCGCTGTTCCCAAATCATCGGAAAAACATCATTAAAACGTATCATTCCATCGTGAGCGAAAAATTTCATTTTTCAAAATATTTCGTTTCTACGTTTTATCAAATCGTTTATTCTAGATTTTTTGAAAATGTTTGTACATGTTCCTAGTAGTTTAAAATGTCTAATTTCATACTCGTCTTGCACGATATACTTATTTCAAAGAGGAAATACAAATGATACGTAATTCAGAATTACCAATTATTCTTCCTTTAACGAAACTATATGAAAGGGGTTTCGGCACTTACTGGCCAGTCGTAAAATGATGATGACGGATCATCGTAAGACACGGGAATGCTTAAAATCCGGACAGCGAAACACGCTCAGCATAATGAAGGGTTTTATTGGAATAACATTCATAGAATAAGTTCAGTATCCTAGGGGTCAGGTGATGAAAGAAATACAATTTTAATTCTATATGAGTTTGAGAATTCAGCTGACAATGTCATGAAAGTTTTTGGGGATGCTAACAACATGGCCAGCATCATACCATTTAATTTTTGATATTTTGTTAGCTTTTCAAAAGTGGGCTCACATCAAGCAGGGTTATGTTCGTTAGCCTAGCATGAGGAACGCGTTTCAAGAAAACTGTCGATGTAATTTGTATTTTATATTAATTTAATTTTATTATTCTGTTGTTTATTCCATTTTTTATTATCCTATAATTTCTCTCTGCTTTTATTTCAATAATTTTCTTACATTTTTATCTACTTATTTATTAGTTTCTTTTCTGATAATTGACCCATTCTTTCTGTTTTTCTGTTACCTTTTGTTACTTCTTTCAAGGCAACACCATATTGTTTTGGAAGCTTGAATTTCAAGTCAATGGCCCCTTTGGGCTTGTTCCACATGAATAGGGTTCATCCTCTGAATGATGATAATAATAATAATAATCTCTCTCTCTCTCTCTCTCGATATACATATATATATAATATATATATATATATATATATATATATATATATAATATATATATATATATATATATATATATATATATATATATATATTAATATATATACATTTAGAATATGGAATGAGTAAACAAAGCCAAAAGATTGTAATTAGAAGTCGTACTTAACGTGCCGAAGAAAGGAAACCTAACTGAATATGGTGACTATAGGGGCACTGATCTACGTCGGGTGTAATGAAAATATTCAGCATATTTTTTTTCAAATTATAAAAGGCTTAGAGATGAACAACCTGGCTTTAGAAAAGGCAGGAGTTGCACAAATAAAATATGTGCGTTCAGACATTTGCAGTCGTGTATAACATTTAAAAATTCTTTTCTTACGGCTTTTGTTGATGACGAGAAGGTATTTGACAGTGTCCGATGACCAGTATTATGGAAGGTCTTGTGCCACTATGGCATTCTCGTGAGGTGTGTAAAACTAATCGAAATTATCAACCAACGAAGCACATGCAAAGTTAACGTTGATTAGGTCTTGTCAAGTAAATTTACAGCAAATAGTGGGATACTACAAGAAGATTTGAATTCATCGTTGGATTAGAATATGTTCACATATTACCCCTCAAAGGAGGTGGTGGTCAGTCGTCCAGCTTATTTAAGGATGAGGTTGCTAAGCCTACACTCCTTATACTCTTGCTTGCTACTACAACAGACGTGTCAATATCAAGTCCCTAATTTACTGCTTAGGTCAACGTTGGGCCAGTTGGTTTTAATTCGTGAGTCCATTGACCTGTCACATTTCAGGAGCCAACTCCACGAAAACTATACGTACCCATACCCATGTTCGCATGCACACACAGATTATATATATTATATATATATATATATATATATATATATATATATATATATATATATATATATATATATATATATATATATATATATATGCATATAAATATGTATATATATACATGTGTATGTATGTGTATACTAAATACATATAAAAATTATATATATATGCATATGAATATATGTATGTATATGTGCGTGTATATATGCATATACATACATACAGTGTATACACACGTGTGTATCTGCGTTCATAGGTATAGAGATAAGAACGATAAACAGAAACACAAACCTTCTTTCAGTGTCTAATGATAATGCCGTACATACTTGTTAAGTCGCAGTCCATTAGAGTTTCTGCTGCGTCGAACTTCCTGGGTCTTCTTTTTCTTTGCCAGTCCTCTCGAATCAAAAACTTTTAAGACCAGTTCGAACTAGATGCCTCTGGTTTCTCCCGTTCAAGTTCAGAACCCGTTTGGGATGGGATTCGAGGCTGCGTTCAATAGTTATATTTAGCTCGTTCAGTGCTCTTGATGACGTGAGTCTAACCTGTTCTGTCGATGTGTGAATGCTGTATACAACTTTGTTGGGTTAATTTGTTCAGGAAGATTTGTTTGTTTAAGAATATACATTTACATTACTTGTTTCTCAGACTCTTTGGTGGTCTTGCTAAAATAATCAGTAGCCTGTTTGTAAAAAGAATCATTTCAATAATAGTGGAAAACAAAATGTTTTTTTATTTGAGCACTATTTTATTCTAAATGGGTTGAATTTGGCGTTGCAAATACAATGGTCATTTATTCTGAAAGAGGTAGCTGTTATGGTTTGCATATGAGTACGCAATGTAAATATTCAAACTCACAGAAGTAAATTCTGTTATTTGAGACAGAATTTATATTTTACTATTATAACTTGAGCGTTTGTCGTCATCAACTTGTGATTCCAGTTAAAATTTTTGTTTTTCTTATATTACGCCAAGAAAATCCGACCTTGCTTGTCCTGTTGATATTGCGAGTCCCAGTAAAAGTAATCTCTAAAGGGTAAGACAGTTTCAGTCTCTTGGTAACTCGATGCAGGACCACTTTTTATCTCCAAGGCGACTTGTGAGGAAAATAGTTCCCTCTCTTCTTTTCCGAGAGAGAGAGAGAGAGAGAGAGAGAGAGAGAGAGAGAGAGAGAGAGAGCAGTATATATATAGTACATATGTATTTTACACATATCTATCTATCTTTATATATATATATATATATATATATATATATATATATATATATATATATACTGTATATATGTATACAAACATCTATATACATATATATATAAGATATATGTGTATATATATACATATATATCTACATCTTGTATATATAGTGTATACATATACCTATACTGTACATCCTTGTAAATATATACAGTGAAGTTCAGTGTATTACTCAGACGCAAGATGATAGTCTACTATTTTTACCATACTCTAAACGTAGCAAAAACATTATCCAAGTAAAAAGTGAACTACACACGCCCCTACAAGCATTTGGAAATTTCTCCTCAAAGCAAGTAAAGGATAAAGGCATTTTAATATATAATCGACCAGAGCAGTCGTCCTTCTCTCTGTAGGACGTCTGGGGCGAGACCTTTGTCTTTGATAACCCTGACGCACGGTCAAGGCGCCGATGCTTCCTTTCTCAACTGCCCGCTGAAGACGTGGCGGCCGAGTGACTATTCTTAGGCTCGTTTAGGCTTAAGGAACGTCGAGGTTGTCTGTAACCCTAACTGAGGATCTATTTTTAGGATTGTCGTAGGGTTAACGGTGGTCGGGTTGACACGTAAACCTCGCAGGACTTACCAAAGCCCATTCAGTCTACGTAACGGCACGTGTTATGTACCCGAAGCATTTCCGGATGGTGTATGGATTTTCCCAGACAGAGCAACAAAGTATGCGGAAGCTTTTGCATTGATTCAGGAGTTTCCGGATTGTACCGAGGGGAAAAATACTTATTAGTCCTCATTCACCGTTGTATAAAGTTCCTTGACGAAAACGTCTCCACTGTAAATCTGTAACAAGGTCAGAAGTCCCATTTCTGCTGGAAGACACACAGACGGGGACAGGAAGACTGTAGGAAGTAAAAACAGAAGGGGAAATATACTCTGGGCTTTATTGTGAATGATGGATTTTGATTATATGCGTAATATACATCGAAAAGTGAAACCGAAGGAGAACAAATGAAAATTAAAAAAAGTGTAGCCTCAGTACACGAAGGTAATTATAGTTCTAATAAAAGCTAATTTTTTTTTCATTTTGCCTAAAAACTACACTATTTTTTCGTTATTGCTGTAACTTTCATCTAGCATGAAATAACGAACAGTGTCTCCAAAGCGCTTAACCTGACGTCAGTATTCCCTAGTCAGCTGACAATCATTTTACAAAAATCCATGAATACACAGTTCATTCTCATATAGTACGTATATACGAGGAAAAATAATGTTGCACACTTTCAGTTACCCTTAACTGGGTTCAAGAAAATGGTGCATTTCTTTAGGAACTGTGTTTTCCTAGAAGCTGGCGGTATAATTCTTATTGTCTGACATCAGACTAATTTGAATGCTTCGAAAACTCAGCCAGCAATTGCAGAAACAGATAAGAGTCCAGGTTGTTTTATCTGCACCATTCATTTTTTGTTATGTTGGTGATCGGATTGGCCAAATGGAGGAGTATAAATTCAGGAAAATAGTTGCAGAGATATTCACGTAAGATGGATGTACGACACTAATATTTCATCCAGTGTTTAAGAATTATCAACTATACGATGACGAAGGTTGTAGGTTATGAAACTAGATTTGGGATGCAAAAATTTATTAACCCTTCATCTCAAACAGAATTTTTGCCATGCAGGACTTGTGGGGAGTATTTTAGTCATCTTTCATTGCTAACATTTTGGACTGCGCTGAATTTGCCTTCAATATTTTTGTCATTCTTTCATTCAAGAAAATAATATGTTTCCTCTACCTTTTCTCGTAAGCATTTTTCCCCTTCATTATTTGGGAGTGTTTTGCACTTTTTGTCTCAAGAAAGTAATGTAACCATTCATTTTTGCCCACTATTTTACTAGCATTATTTTGGAGAAAATATTTATTAACCAATTTTGGTAAATTGTTACACCGCAATATTATTTGTAAAACATTTAAGACACCTACCGGTTTTTGGAGAAAAGTTTTGCCTCTTTATTTTGGGAAATATTTTTTTGAAATTTAAGTCTTCCAAGCAAACGTGAAATCAAATGATATGAAGTTATTTGTGATATGTAAATGGAATGCTGCGGAATTCATTCTCTACCGGATTTGTCCAAATTACAGTCTTGATTTTATTAAAAGGTTTCTGTTTCTTTTTTATGAAAAGAGAAATTCAGTTTAATAATATAACACGATTCTTTCTCTCTCTCTCTCTCTCTCTCTCTCTCTCTCTCTCTCTCTCTCTCTCTCTCTCTCTCTCTCTCTCTCTCTCGCGAGCTCGAGATTTCGGGAAGGATAAATGCATCTGAAACAAGATTCAAACCCTTCAGTAGTAGCTAAGTGAACCAGCAACCGTTTTCAAAGCATTCGGTTTACCAATGCAAGAAGCATTATTTTGGTCTTCGCTAGATTTTTCCTTCCTTCGTGGATTCTTCTTTTCCAGGAGGTTTATCTTCCAGTGTTCGTTGACCTTCGGGATTCCAGTAATAACCGCTTATATTCTTTCTCTCCTCCTTTTTCATGATTGACCCCCAATAGTTGTATGGGGCCTTCCCTCCCTCTGTCGCTCCCCTATCTGGTTCGTTGTATATATAAGAGGAAGTGACCACAGAAGCGTCACTTGAAATCGTCGCTTCAACTTCAAGAGAAGTTCCGACTGCTTGTTCAAATCCAGCGTTCCAGATTGCATTCGCCATGAAGGTGGTGAGTATCTTTAGAGTTTCTGAATGTGTGAATTTTATTCGTATGCAAATTTAGTTAAAACTGTATTTCTTTAGGTAGTTCCTCTGGTAGCCTGATATTCCCTGTCTTTAGAAACTCATAACGAACTTATTGGTGAATCAAATCTAGTTATTATAAATTTTAGAAATGCAAGCCTAGCATTAAAGGTTGACGCAAAGAAATTATTCAACATCAAAAACCGTCGAAGGCATCAAGCCACGATTTCGCAAAAATTTTCGTAAAATATTTGGTACAATTCTTTCATCAACTTCCATTCATTCTGATTCCAAATTTAGAAGACTGTCATTATCGGTAAACATCGTTGACCAGTTACTATTATTATCATCTAACTTACCCACAATCATGAGAGGGATAAGCATACACTGTAGATGTTCCATTTGATATAGACTAGTAGTATGGATCTACTGCTCTTTCTTTTATAGAATGCATCTAAATTTCCAATAAAGGTTCAGCCCGTAGGGGGTAGTGCCATCAGTGCACCTCGTGCGGTGCACTGTAGACATTACTTAAGGTCTTTGAAGCGTGCCTTCGGCCCCTAGCTGCAACCCTTTCGTTTCTTTTACTGTACCTCCTTTCATATTCTCCATCTTACTTTCCACCCTCTTCCATCAATTGTTTCCTAGTGCAACTGCGATGTTTTACTGATGTTACACCTTTCAAACCTTTTACTGCCTATTTCCGTTTCATCGCTGAATGCCCTCATAGGTCCCAGTGCTTGGCATTTGGTCTAAATTCTATATTCAATTCAATTCAAGTCAATAAAGGTTCTGTAACTTAAGGTAAACCAGATACGCAGAATATTTGAATCCATGTTGAGCTGCTGACATCAACCTGGAAATTAACAGTTCTTCAGATTCCATTAAGGTTTCAGTAAATTAGAGTAAAACTGACGTGCAGATTATCAGAAGCCATAGTGATCACCTTCGCATCACAATTTGGAAGTAGTATGCAATTATTTAAACCACAAAAGACGCTTCTGTAAAGGCTAGACGCTAATCTCTTTGGGTAATTGCTTGTGACTGAACTTAAAGCGTATTACATATTCATTCAAGTTCTTGATTATATGGACGAGGAAAGGTCTAATTTTTCCCAGTTTCAATAGGTTTGAGAATCGCTTTATTCAACTCGCTGAACGTTCCTCAGCGATATCGTCTCTTTTAAGATATCTTGTTATTTCTGACAGTAGACTTAAATCTATCTTTTTGTTAAAGATTTTCTCTGATTTAGCTTGCATTATTCGTTATTTCGGTAGATGATATAACTTCTGATTAATAATATGCACTGTTACTGAGATGAATAAATAATGCTGCTATGAAATACTAGATCTATTAGAAAGAAATCATCCTTCCTTATATATATATAATATATATATATATATATATATATATATATATATATATATATATATATATATATATATATATATATATATATATATATATATATATATATACTACGATTATTATACATTTTGCAGCTACTACTCTATTTAAAAATCCCTTTCTCCCCTTTCCGATCATGAGCGTTTATCCATCATATAAGACAGGCTTCAAATGTCATTTTAATATTCTCCTCCGCCGACAGATTTTGTCTCTCCTCGTCCTGTGCGTTCTCTTGGGATTATGCCTGGCATATCCTTTCCCGAATCCTGAAGCTGAAGCCGTAGCCGAAGCTGATCCTCACAGGAAGCGCTACGGAGGCTATGGAGGCTCCGGAAGATACGATGGAGGAGGATACACAGGATACGCATACGGCCTCAGAGGACCAGTCTCTGGCTATAGAATCGGCAACGGATACGGAACGCCTCTTGGTCACGTCTATATGGGCTAAAGGACAACAACTAGGGCAGTTCGAAGCACACAATGGCCAGATGTTTCTCTTAGCGATTGAGCTTTGTTTGTCTCCGATCATGATAGAAGATCCGTACAATGATCTCTTTATGTTTTTGTTTTCGTTTTTGTTTCATTGCTGTACTAACTTAAGAATTGAATAAAATGAACACAAATTTATACCATTTTCACTTAAGCCTTCTCTGATATATCTGAGATGTCGCCACAGCCCCTGTATTCTCTATCATTACCATCACCATTATTTGAAATTGAGTTCATGGTGACATATTTTGCCTATTTGACGAAAGAAAGAAAATATAGAAGAAGCAAAAATTCCATCACTAAGGTGGGTGGCAAACAAGAACTCTGGATGACTAATTCTCCTCAAGCCATTTATTCCAGTGATGCGTCACCGCAACAAATCCTGTCGGGCTTTCCCCTTGTATCAATAGCAAGAAAGGTCTTGTGGGAAGAGATTGAACATTCGTTTTCTGATACAATTACGTAGTAAAAGCTAAATAAACTGACTTGAATTTTGAGGTATTATTCAATTTATGATGGTTTCAAAGGAAAATTATGTGTAACACGTTATATGATTGAAAAAATTATACAATGTTCTAGTTAATCAACAGTCAAATCTAATAACTGCTTTCCTTCTAGGATCTACAAAATGTTAAACAAACTACTCAATAAAAAGTTTTCTGAACAGCCTATGAGTTTTAAGGTCCCCAAGCTCCCTCTGCATGCCAGTTTCCCGTATCTATTAAACGATAATTTTCGAAAAGATTTGACTAAGAACGTACACAAACATTTTGGAGCCATAAATCTAAAGCTTACGCCTAAGAATCCTAAGACCATTGGCTCGCTCTTCAAGTTTGAAGATCGGCTCAGCCCTTTGATGACGTCGAGCGCCGTTTATGAATGCTCTTGTCCCAGATGTAATGTGGGGAAAATGTATTGGATCTACCCGGCGTCTTCTCAGGGTCAGGGCCGATTCTCATCGGGGCGTTAGTTATAGAACTGGTTGTAAGCTATCTAACGCAGAAACTTCTTATATAAGGAATCACATTATTAAATGTAAAAGTACCGTCAAATATGAAGATTTTAAAATTTTTGGCCAAACAAAGGTACTCAACGAACTGTTGATTCTGGAAACGTTAAACATCAAATTACGAGTTCCGACTCTAAACAACCATTCCTCTGCTGTCCCGTTGTTTGTAGCCTAAATTTTCTGTCGTTCTTTGTACTCCTGACGTTCTTTACTTTCAGTGTGTTTTTATCTTTGATGCTGTAAGGCAGGTTATTTTTTACACGGTATATAATGTCTGGGACATACAGGTCAAGCTCCTTTATGGTTATTATTAAAAATTCAGTAAAATGTATGAAATGTATGCTTACAGAGAGTATTCGTGAGTGTCTTTGTATCTGTGCTTCATTTTACATTAGTGTTTATCGCTGCTTCCAAATCATTCTGGAAACATCATAAAAACTTATCATTCATCGTGAACGAAAAACTTTCATGTACCAAAATATTTCGTTTTCACATTTTATCAAGTCGATTATTCTAGATTTTTTTTTTACGGTTTCTACATATTCCCAGTAGTTTAAAATTTCTAATTCCATACTTACCTGGTACAGGTATGCTCAATTCAAAGAGGAAATACAGTATTCCCAATTGGTCTTTCTTAGAAAAGGCAGGAGTTGCGCAGATCAAACATTGTGCAACTTTTTATAGCATTTAAAGATCCCTTTCTGCTGGTTTTTGTTTATTGCGAGAAAGCATCTGACAGCGTCCAAAGACCAATACTAGGAAAGGGCTTGCGTCACTATGGTTTTCTCGTGAAATGTGTAGAGTTAATATAAATTATCCACTAATGAAGAAGATGCAAAGGTAAGGCTGATGGGGCCTTGTCAAGTGATTTTGCAGTAAATAGTGAGGTGCAACGCCCTGTGGAAGAGGGTATTAAGAGAATTTAATTTAAAATTAAAACAACAACTATAAAAATGAGTACCTAAGCCGGTAAATGCCCTTTTTCCTAAAAAAACAGATGTAAAAAACCTTTCAATGTTATGTGAAACCTCAATATCTAAAAATGCCAGTTAAATTTGTCTTCATTTTTAAAAATAGAAAATTCAGTTTTACCCAGATATTTAAACTTAGTATTATCATTTAAAATGTTTTTTACTTTGTGAATATATTAATTTTTATTAGGTAATACCACACCTCTGCCTTTATCGGTCTCGTAATAATAATGTTTTCCTCTTTACTCAATAGGTTCAGAATATTCAAGACTTTCTTATTAAAACAAGATGTCCAACTAGTTGTCAGGTTGTTATATGTGTCATGGGCCAGCTGCGCTCTGAACACTTCGATACTAGTCATAAGGTTGGAACTCGACAATCTGGAAATTAGTAGTTCCAAAGAACCAACTGATGGAAAGAAGGTTTAAAACAGGGTAAACAAAGTCAAAACCGGAAGATAATAAAAACTCTTCCCTTCTCGACAGTTCATAGTCTGAATAGTTAAAAATAAAGTATATACACATATATTATACATAAACACACGCACACACAAATATGTATGTATCTAAGTATCTTATATATAATCTGTACATCCGTGCAAATATCCACAATGAAGTTCAGTTATGTGTTCCTCAGACGGAAGATGATAAAACATATATAGTCTATTATTTTTACCATAGGAAAAACATCATCCGAGTTAATAATGAACTAAACGTCTGGGGCGGTACCTTGGTCTGTGATATGTGATAACCCTGACGCACGGTCAAGCCGCTGATCCTTTCTTTCTTAATCGCCAGCTGAAGAAGTGGAGGCCGGGTGACTATTTTTAGGCTCTTTTAGGGTTAAGGAACTTCGAGGTTATCTCTAACCCTAACCGAGTATCTATTTTTAGGTTTGTCTTAGGGTTAGGAGTCGTCGAATTTACACGTAAATCTTACAGGGCTTACTGTAGTCCATTCAGTCTTCGTAACGGCTCGCGTATCGTACCCGAAGCATTTCCGGATGGTCTACAAATGTTCCTAGTGCGTTGCAGAGTGAAGAGAGAGAAGAGCATGCGGAAGCCTTTAGCATTTCTCAGGCGTTTCCGGGTTGCACTGAAGGAAATAACTATAAGTCCTGTTCCAATGCTATATTTTCGAACATGTTTAGATTTATTAATTAGTTACGGCAACGCTCCGTACAAAAAAAGTCCCACAGTCTAGATGTTACAAGTTGGAAAGTCTCATTTCTGCTGGAAATCATTTAAGGAAAGTAAAACGAGAAGTCGAGATATATTGTAAGCTTTATTGCGAATGATGGATTTTGATTATGTGCATAACATACATCGAAATCTGAAACCGTATGAGAACAAATGGAGATGAAAAAAAGTGTAGCTTCAGTACACGAAAGTAGTTATAGTACTAATAAAAGCTAATTTTTACTATCTTTATTTTTCCTAAAAACTACACTATTGTTTCCTTATTTCTGTAATTTTTATATTTATTGAAATAACGCCCAATGTCTCCAAAGATTTCCCGGGTCGGCTGACAACCATTTTACAAAAATCCAGTAGTACCCAGATCATTCTCATGGTACATGTATCCGAGAAAAAAATAATGTTGCAACTTGTTCAGTTGCTGTCACAGGGTTCAAGAAAATTATACATTTGTGTAGGGAGTGCGTTTTCCTTGAAACTGAGGGTATAATTTTCAATTGCGCCGTTACAGTCTCATTGTCTGGCATCAGACTAATTTGCATATCAGCGAACTGCGAAAGCTCGGCCAGCAATTGCACCAGTAGATAAGAAGACAGGTTGTTTTATCTGCACAATGCATTGTATCGTCTGCTGCTAATCGGATTGGCCAAATGGAGAAGTATAAATTCAGGAAAAATATTTGCAGAGGTAGTCACGTAAGACGGATGTGGACGACACTGTAATGATAGTTCGTCAAAGATTTACGAATATCAACTATACGAGGACGAAGTTTATAGGTTATGAAACCAGTTCTGGGATGCGAAAATTTATTAGTATTTCATCTTGAACAGAAATTTTGCCATGCAGAACTTCCGGATAACACTGTAGTAATCTGTCATTGCTAGTATTTTGGTCAAAGAGTTTTGGACTAGCCTATGCTGAATTTGCCATTAATATCGTTGCCATTCTTTCATTCAAGAGAATTATTTTTCTTCAGTCATTTCTCATAAAGAATTTTTTCCTTTCATCATTTGGGAGTGTTTTGCACTCTTTATCTCAAGAAACTAATGTTACCCTTCATTTTACCAATATTTTACTTGTATTATTTTGGAGACAATATTTATTAACCAATTTTGGTAAATTGTATGCTACCCTATTATTTGTAAAGTACTTAAGTCATCTACCGGGTTTTGGAGATAACTTTTGCCTCTTTATTTTGGGAAGTATTTTGTGAAATTTTAGTCTTTCAAGCAAAAGTGAGCTCAAATGATATGAAGTTCTTTGTGATAAATAAATGAAATGCTACAGAATTCATTCTGTACTGGATTTGCCTAAATTTCAGTCTTGACTTTGCTAAAAGATTTCTGTCTTTTTTTATGAAAAGAGAAATTCAGTTTAATAAAATAACAGTTGAAATGTAATTGATTATAACACGATTCTTTCTTTCTCTCTCTTTTCTCTTTGTCTTTCTCTCGTGAGCTCACGTTTTCATGCTTCACCTGGCTCAAGATTTGGGAAGCATACATGCATCTGAAACAAGAGTCAAACCCTTCAGTATTAGCTAAGTGAACCAGCAACCGTTTTCAAAGCATTCGGTTTACCATTGTCACGCAAGAAGAATCATTTTGGTCTTCGCTAGATTTTTCCTTCCTTCTTGGATTCTTCTGTTCCAGGAGGTTCATCTTCCAGTGTTCGTTGACCTTTGGGATTCCAGTAATAACCGCTTGTGTTCTTTTTCTCCTCCCTTTTAATCATTGACCCCCAATAGTTGTATGGGGTCTTCCCTCCCTATGTCGCTCCCCTATCTGGTTCGTTGTATATATAAGAGGAAGTGACCACAGAAGCGTCACTAGAAATCGTCGCTTCAACTTCAAGAGAAGTTCCGACTGCTTGTTCAAATCCAGCGTTCCAGATTGCATTCGCCATGAAGGTGGTGAGTATCTTTAGAGTTTCTGAATGTGTGAATTTTATTCGCATGCAAATTTTGTTAAAACTGTATTTCTTTAAGAAGTTGCTCTGGTAGCCTGATATTCCCTGTCTTTAGAAACTCATAACGAACTTATTTGTGAATAAAATTTAGTTAATGTAAATTTTAGAAATGCAAGCCTAGCATTAAAGGTTGATGCAAAGAAATTATTCAACATCAAAAACAGTCGAAGGCATCAAGCCATGATTTCGCAAAAATTTTCGTAAAATATTTATTACAATTCTTTCATCAATTTCCATTCATTCTGATTCCAAATTTAGAAGACTGTCAATATCGGTAAGCATCGTTGACCAGTTATTATTATTATCATCTAACTTACCCACAATCATGAGGGATAAACACACTGTAGATGTTCCATTTGATATAGACTAGTAGTATGGATCTACGGCTCTTTCTTTAATAGAATGCATCTAAATTTCCAACAAAGGTTCAGCTCGTAGGGGGTAGTGCCATCAGTGCACCTCGTGTGATGCACTGTAGGCATTACTTAAGGTTCTTTGAAGTGTGCCTTCGGCCCCTAGCTGCAACCCTTTCGTTTCTTTTACTGTACCTCCTTTCATATTCTCTTTCTTCCATCTTACTTTCCACCCTCTTCTAACAATTGATTCGTAGTGCAACTGCGAGGCTTTATTGCTGTTACACCTTTCAAACCTTTTACTGTCTATTTCCGTTTCATCACTGAATGACCTCGTAGGTCCCAGTCTTGGCCCTTTGCCTAAATTCTAGATTCAGTTCAATTCAGTTCAATGAAGGTTCAGTATATATATATATATATATATATATATATATATATATATATATATATATATATATATATATATATATATATATATATATATATGGGTCCTGGCGCTGCCTGTCATGTCTCCCCTACCCTCTTGATCCAATGTACCCTGCTCCTGCCCTGGGCGAATAAGCAGGTTTGCAGGAGGGTGGATATATCATGTCTCCCATATATATATATATATATATATATATATATATATATATATATATATATATATATATATATATATATACTGTATATATATATGCTCTAAATGTGAATAACTATTTGTATATAAAACTAAAAATTCCTTTCTACGTCCTAACAGTCTCATAGTTACAGTACTTCAAAACAAATATCCAACAGCAGTTAATTATTTGGAAAAAATAACACTCAAAATTCTGCCTATTTTAAAAAAATATTCCGCTGGTGATATTTCGTGAAGCCATGTAAATACCTATCTTTCTATCCCTCTGTCAATGTATTGATTTGTATCTCTATCTATCTCTATGTATATAGGCTACATACATATTAATATGTACAGATATATATAATATATATACATATATTTGTGTGTGTAAATATAACAATATAGTATATATATACATATGTATATGTTATATATATGTGTGTGTGTATATAGATGTGTGCGTGTGTGTGCGTACAAATATAAACAAATATATGTAAATATACATATGTATGATGTGTGTTATATATATATATATATATATATATATATATATATATATATATATATATATATATATATATATATATATATATATATTTATATATATATAAATATATATTCTACAATCATTATGCATTTTTGCAGTTGCTACTCTGTTAAAAAAATCCCATTCTCCCCGTTCCTGTCATAAGAGTTTATCCCGTCATATAAGACAAAGGCTTCAAATGTTGTCATTTTAATTTTCTCCTCCTCCGACAGACTTTGTCTCTCCTCGTCCTGTGCGTTCTCTTGGGATTATGCCTGGCATATCCTTTCCCTGATCCTGAAGCTGAAGCCGTAGCCGTAGCTGATCCTCACAGGAAGCGCTACGGAGGCTCCGGAAGATACGATGGAGGAGGATACACAGGATACGCATACGGCCTCAGAGGACCAGTCTCTGGCTATAGAATCGGCAACGGATACGGAACGCCTCTTGGTCACGTCTATATGGGCAAAGGACAACAACTAGGGCAGTTCCGAAGCACACAATGGCCAGATGTTTCTGAAGCGATTGAGCTTTGTTTGTCTCCGATCATGATAGAAGATCCGTACAATGATCTCTTTATGTTTTTGTTTTCGTTTTTGTTTCATTGCAGTACTAACTTAAGAACTGAATAAAATGAACACAAATTTATACCATTTTCACTGAAGCCTTCTCTGATATGTCTAAGATGTCGCCACAGCCCCTGTATTCTTTTTCATTACCATCACCATCATTTGAAATTGAGTTCATGGCGACATATTTTGCGCATTTGACGAAAAAAAGAAAATATAGAAGAAGCAAAAATGTCATCACTAAGGTGAATGACAAACAAGACTCTAAATGACTAATTCTACTTAGGCATTATTGCCCAGTGATGAGTCGCCGCAACAAAACCTGTCTTGGCTTGTTTCTACTCGTTGCTCTTATGCCTAGAGGTGCGGGTTTTCCGCTTGTATCAGTAGCAAGGAAGGTCTTGTGGGAAGAGAATGAACAATCGTTTTCTGATACAATTACATAGTAAAAGATAAATAAACTGACTTGGATTTTGAGGTTTATTCAACTCATCATGGCTTCAAAGGAAAGTTATGTACAACTCATGTCACACGACTGAAGAAAATATACAGTGTTCAGTCTAATCGACAGTCACATCACTGGTTCACATAATATGAATCGTCAGTTTTCATATATTAAGCGATGAAAAATCTGTTCTAAAGTTTTGAATTTGTTTATATCACACTCATACAACACTGGGCACACTAAGTCTCTAATATATATATATATATATATATATATATATATATATATATATATATATATATATATATATATATATATATATATATATATGTATATATATATATATATAATAATATAGCATATATATATATATATATATATATATATCTAATAAAAATATATATATATATATATATATATATATATATATATATATATATATATATATATATATATATATATATATATATATATATATATATATATATATATATATATATATATATATATATATATATATATATAATATATAATAAAAAACACATAAAAACACTAAAAGGGTAGAATTTACAGCAATATATTTCGATGACAACTGTCTTCCTCAATGGACAGGAATGATTAGGAAGTAGAGAAAGGTGCTTTTTATACAGTTGATGGAGATTTCCAGAAGTCAGCTGCTACATCACTCCAGTTGACAGCTTCTTCTTAATCTTAAACGCTGGTTTGAGGAAGATTTTATCAACCAGATATGAATCCCAGGCTCCTTTTGAGAGGTGCATCATATTTCTTTGTTTAAACAGTGCTGATTCTAACATATGGCAGCAATTGTATGTAGAGTCAGCACCAATTTAGCAAAGAAATGCGATGAACCTCTCAGAATCATATCTGATTGATAAAATCTTCTTCCAACCAGTTTATAAAAAGATTAAGAAGCTGTCAACAGGAGGAACATAGCGGCTGAGTACTGGAACTTTCCTTCAACTGCATAAATAGTACTGTTTTCTACTTCCTAATCCGTTACCTGTCTGTCGAGGAAGACAGTTGTCTTCGAAATATAACACTATAAATTCTACCCTTTTGGTGTTTTTATGGGCTACTTTTATTAGCTGGAATTTTGCTTTAACAGAAAATATTTTAGTCATACACACACACACACACACACACACACACACACACATATATATATATATATATATATATATATATATATATATATATATATATATATATATATATATATATATATATATTAGGTGCTTACTTTAGTGGAAGCATTAGAATATTGAAAAAAAGAAAGCGGTGAATGTATTCATTTCTCCTCCAGAGGACGATGGAGTAACCGACGAAGATTCTGGAGATGGACATATAGTTCATCCGTCTAACCTTCCTGAAAATCAGTTGGTTCCTCAAGTTTTCATAGGCAAAAATACTCTATC
Source organism: Macrobrachium rosenbergii (assembly GCF_040412425.1). NCBI lineage: Eukaryota > Metazoa > Arthropoda > Malacostraca > Decapoda > Palaemonidae > Macrobrachium > Macrobrachium rosenbergii. The sequence goes on along the minus strand of NC_089792.1, from coordinate 13,445,283 downwards.
ACAACCTGAACCTGAAGTCCAAGTAATGAAGTCAAGTGAGGCAACAGTTTGCCGAGGGTATTCAACAAGAAGAGATAAAACCTCATCAGTTTTAACATCAGCCCTCTATTAATGATGTAGCTCGTACATCAACAAATATTTGAGCTTTTCCTAGATTCTGTTACCATAGAACATTTAACCATTCAAACTGTACATATGTATCTCAGTCTGGTAACACCACGTTTTCTTTATTATGGAATGAGATGAAGTTGGTCGTTGGAATATTACTGCTTTCTGGATACAGTTCGGTGGCCAGATGCAGATTGTACCGGTCAGCTGAATTAGATATCCAAAATTTGCTGATCTGAAGAAATCATGAAGCACTTTCATGCTGCTGATGACACACTACTCTGCAATGAGGATAAGTTTGCAAAAGTACAGCCTCTTATGGACATTCTGAATAAAAAAAAATTATCATGAGAGTAATTCAGTTAGAAAAAATAAGAATGGAAATGTAATTAAAAGAAAAATTTCTCTCTCTCTCTCTCTCTCTCTCGGTTTCGCGTTTTCATGCTTCACCTGGCTAGACCGTTCGGGAAGCTAAAACGCATCTGAAATAAGACTCCAATCCTTCAGTGTTAGTTAAATGAACCAGTAAAGCCAGACTCACACATTGGCGACTCAAGACTGTGCATGACGTAACTGCTGGTTTTGGAGATCATCGGCATCAGTCGCGGTCCTTGGGTCGCAAAAAAAAAAAAAAGACACCATAGTGTCATACGCAATTAACCACAGCGACAGCATTTAGCACGTTGAGATAAGATTACGCATGTACTTAGTCGAACGCACATGTCGCCAAATTTGGCAGTTGTGACAGTGCGTAAAGGCATGGCGATGCTTAGCGATTCAATCGTGATGTAGTTACATCACTTGTCGACATACGCAACGGCATCGTAACTGTGTCGTGAACATGGATGCCACCATATATAAGTGCCAGGTGAACTCATCACCAATCATTCTCGTTGCAGTCGCAGATAGAGCAAGAACATGGAGGATATGGATTTGCTGAACCTCATACCTGAGAACCTACATGATCCTGAATTAGTACAATGCATTGTGGATTATTACGATGCCATGTCGCAGTTAAGAATATTAATGTGCCTGGAGGAACGAAAATGCAAGAAGCAAAAAAAGGCCCTAATAACAATGAGGACAGGAGAAAGGATACTATGACAACTTGATGCAAGAATTGGCAGCTGAAAATCCAGGACTGTACCGGAATTTTACCAGGATTATGGAGGAACTTTTCAACGAAATTGTGGAATGTGCCACACCTACACCTACATAAAGAAGACCCTCACATTCTGGATAAGACCCATTGAGCCAGGCGTGTGTGTTGCAATTACCCTACATTACCTTGCAACTGGAGAATCTTATAGGAGCCTGTCCTACCAATCCCGAGTTGTTTCCAACATGATCCGCAATATGTGCCTGAGACTTGTAGGGCCATTGTGGCTTTTTATGGAGATGAGATCATGCAGGTACCCAGCACCACAGAGCAGTGGAAGGAGGTAGCCCGTGGGTTTGAGCCAGTTACGACTTGCGTAATCAGATGGCGATGCCATTGCGTCAGTCGCGACGTCATTGTGTCAGTGTTGCGCCTTGCACAATGACATGGCGACAAATAAGAGTTGTTGTGACTCGACTGCCATGTGTTAGGTGGTGTTGCAGAACTGCTATCACTTGGCGCATGTCAAAAAACTTGGCATCGTGGTTACGATTGGTGGTGATTTGGTCGTAATTGTATCGTAATGGAGTCGTAATGAGCAAATTTTCGGCTGGATAACATCGGATTGCTCTATTTTGGTCCTTGCTAGATTTTTCCAGTTCCTTATTTATAGTTTTTCTTTCATGGGCTCTTCTCTCCAACGAGGTTCCTCCTTCAGTGGCTGTTGACCTACAGGATTCCAGTAACAACCGCTTATGTTCTTTCTCGCCCCTTTTTCATATTTTTGTATCATGTCAGCTCTCTGTGTCAAGTAGGTTAATGACAATTGAATTGCTTTTTTAATTTTTTTTTTTTTTTGCTATAGGTGACTGATGATTTTGAAAATAGTTATGTAGGATTTTGTTGCGTAGGGTAAAATCTTACTTTGTTTTTAATGATCTGAATAAGTTATTTTTATTTCACTTTGATCGAAAAATTAACAGCTGCTGCTATGGTGGTACACCATTTGCGTTAAGCCACATATGAAAGATGGCTCCATGATTATGATGACGATGACAGGACAAAAAGGTAATGTTGCAGCTTTCATCGAGAACAAAATAAGTAAGCGTTGCATTCTAGTGCTTTCTCCATTAGTAACAACAGCAATGCTCTCTTGCATAGTTATATTGGGGTAATATAGACGTGAACTGAATATTTCCAGTTCTAGGTCTAGAATCAGACTCTGGGGATCGTAAAACGCTAAGCAAAATGGTTCAAACAATGACAGCGCCAAAAATTCAAGAAAAACCCCCGGGATATGTATAGCGCGGGTGTGAGGGGAGTTGGGAGTGGAAGGTCGTATGCCCAGAGTAGATACCCAGGTTTTCCCCGCTCAGGTTTTAGACGGGCACAAAATTTTCAGTGGCCACAGAAATTGGACCCTCGGAAGAGTTTCATTATCACCCATTTATAAATGTTTTTATAAACACTTAAGCTCCTCCTTTTCGCTTGCAAACTCGGGATAATTACTGTCGTTGAACAGCAAAGATCAGAGTATTAAGAGCGAGTCGGTGACTCACTAATGGAACTGAATAAAAAGACTCGTCCGCTTTTTTTTCTAAGAAGTCGATCTTGGTAACGCAGTTTCTTCCTGCCCCTCCTCCCAATTGTGTACTACCTCCATCATTGTCCCTCCTTACTTGTGTGGCCTGTCCCTCCCTCTAACTCTCCCTCTCTGGATCGCTGTATATATAAGAGGAACTAAGCAAAGAGGCCTCACTTGAAACCGTCACTTCAACTTCAAGAGAAGTTCCGACCGCTTTGTCAAATCCAGCGTTCCTGATTGCATTCGCCATGAAGGTGGTGAGTACCATTGTAGTTTCTGAATGTGTTAATTGTGCGAAGACTGGGGAGTAAGTATTGCTATACAAACTTTGTTTTAAAACTGTATATTCTTAGGTACTTGCTCTGTCAGCCTGATTCTCCTTAATCATTACCTGTCTTGAGAGACTGATAACGAACCAACATCTCTTGAATGTAAATTTAAAAAATCCCAGTCTTGCGTTGAAGATTTTAGTACTAAGAAATTTACTCAATCTAAATACAGTCAAAGTCATTCAGATTATAGCCATTATTCCGATTGATTTTCGTAAAATAGTGAGTAAAATTCTTTAGTAAATTATTTGTTATTTCTGATTCTGGTTTTTAGAAGATTGTCAATACCGGTAAGCATTGCTGAGCAGTTACGGTTATGATTATTTAATTTACGTGTAATCATGGACAGGGATAAACTACAAAGTTGGTGTTCCTTTTGATACAGACAAAGATTAGAGATCTTGGGTTCTTTCTTAACTTGACGTAACGTAAGCATTCCCATTAAGGGTTCATTAAATTTAGGTAAAACTATTTGCTTTATATTAGAAGTTCTCTTGGTTCATTCAAGTTCTCTTTATGTTGATGCAGAAAGGTCAATATAAATTATATATGAATATTGTAAATCACATTATAAACAAGTACAAAAACACAATTCATATTTGCATGTCAAACGTGTTTGTTGTTTAGAGTTTATCTTTATCTTTTCAATTTCAATTATCACGCTAAATCCTAACATGATTTTTCACAAAATCTCTGGAAAAGAGATTCGAATAAATCCACCCTCAGAGATAGATAATGAACACGCAGTTACACTAAGTCTTTATCAAACATAAACACATTATATACATATATACATATACATATATATATATATATATATATATATATATATATATATATATATATATATATATATATATATATAATGTGTGTATGTGAGTGTATGTATGTGTGTGTGCGTTATGTGTGATGTGCATGTATATCTCTATATACATTCATAGTTAAAGGTATTGCCCTCACGTATATCATAATGGCAAAAGAGGACTGAGTTTTACAGTGCTATGATTTTAATGCCTTCAGCACAAACTGTGTCCACTTCCCAAGATACTATATTACCATTTTTATATTTATTTACATGTAATATGCGTGTGCATAGTACAGGTGATAAGCATGCATACCAATTATAATTTTTAATAATTTTGCACGTATCAAGTCATTCACTATTACATGACTTAAAAAAGGGTAAGTACTTTTAAGTTTTAGTGTTATTCCTATCATCAGTGTATTATGAAATGTTTACCTCATATTTCTGTTTCATGATGACGCAATCTTTACCCAAATTATTGCTTCGCCTTCGTTGCATAATTATTCATTTTTATTTTAAAGTAAATACCTCTTAATCTTGCTTATAGTTTTCATCATTTTCGATTGACATGTGAAGAAATGCCAATGATATAACATTTGGTTTTTAATACACACAAACACACACACACACACACACACACACACACATATATATATATATATATATATATATATATATATATATATACTGTATATAATATATATAATTCTTATGTATGCTCTGACATGCGTAAGTAGTTACTTGAATGTAAAACTAGAAACTTGTTTGTATATCTTAACGCTCACTGATATACATTCATATATATGTATACATATGTATATATATATATATATATATATATATATATATATATATATTATGTATAATATATATATATATATACATATATATATATATATATATATATATATATATATATATATATATATATATATATATATATATATATAATATATATATATATACATAATGCTTTTAAAAGAACTACTTTATTTGTAAACAACCCCCTTTATTTCTCCTTCCCATTATAGGAGTTTATCGCATTATATATGATAAGGCCTTGCGAAAATAACTATGCTCCAGTTCTATGAATCTTTTATTTTCTCCTCCGCCGACAGACTTTGTCTCTCCTCGTCCTGTGCGTCTTCTTGGGATTATGCATGGCGTATCCTTTCCCTGACCCTGAAGCTGAAGCCGAAGCCAATCCCCACAGGCGGCACTTCGGTTTTGGTGGTGGCTACGGAGGATTCGGAGGCCTCGGAGGCTTCGGTGGTTACGGAGGATACGGTGGTTACGGTGGTTACGGAGGCTACGGAGGCCTCTTTGGCTAAAAGAGAACAACTGGATCATTTGGAACCACACGATGGCCAGATGTTTCTCTTAGCAACTGAACTATGTTTTTTCCGATCATGATGGAAGATCCGTACACTGATCTCTTTTTTTTAATTTTTTTTATTACTGCTCAAACTTGAGAACTGAATAAAATTAACACAAATTTATACAATTTTCACTTAAGCCTTATTTTAAATTGAGTTCAGTATGACATATTTTGCATATCTGGCAAAAGAAATTAAATGCAAAAGTAAAAATGGCATCACTAAGGTGAGTGACAAAGAAGACTCTGGATGACTATTATTCTCCGTAAGCCATTTAGGCCCAGTGATGAGTCGCACAAATCCTGTCATGGCTTTTTTCAACTTGTTGCCCTTATGCCTCAAGGCGCGGGCTTTCCGCTTGTATCAGTAGCAGGAAAGATGGTGTGGGAAGAGAATGAATAGGTCAGTTTATTTAGCTTTACATAGTAAAGGTAAATAAACTGACCTGAATTTCGAGGTATTACTCAATTTATCATGGCTTCAAAGGAAAGTTATATAAAACACATGTCATATGGTTGAAAAACATATGCAATGTACTATTTAATCAACAATCACATCAGT
>NC_089792.1:13376920-13434420 GCF_040412425.1 Macrobrachium rosenbergii | reverse complement strand
CTCTCTCTCTCGGATTCGCGTTTTCATGCTTCACGTGGCTAGAGCGTTCGGGAAGCAAAAACACATCTGAAACAAGACTCCAATCCTCCAGTGATAGTTCAATGAACCAGCAAAGCCGGACTCACACATTGGCGACTCAAGACTTCGCATGACGTAACTGCTAGTTTTGGAGATCGTCGGCATCAGTCGCGGAACTTGGGTCGCAAAAAAAAAAAAAAAATGTCATCTGATTACGACACCATGGTGTCATACGCAATTAACCAAGCGACAGCATTGAGTACGTTGAGATAAGATTACATACGTACTTAGTCGTACGCGCATGTCGCCACATTTGGCAGTTGCGACAGTGCGTAAAGGCATGGCGATGCATAGCGATTTAATTGTGATGTAGTTACATCACTTGTCGATATACGCAACGGCATCGTAACTGTGTCGTGAACATGGAATACCACCATATACAGTATAAGTTCCAGGTGAACACATCACCAATCATTCTCGTTGCAGTCGCAGATAGAGCAAGAACATGGAGGATATGGATTTGCTGAACCTCATACCTGGGAACCTACATGATCCTGAATTAGTACAATGCATTGTGGATTATTAGGATTCTGTGTTGCAGTTAAGAATATTAAAGTCCCTGTAGGAACGAAAATGCAAGAAGCAATGAAAACCAAGTAGGTGGTGGGTCTGGCCCTACTAACAACGAAGACAGGACAAGGATACTATGAAAACTTGATGCAAGAATTGGCAGCTGAAAATCCAGGACTGTACCGGAATTTTACCAGGATTATGGAGGAGCTTTTCAATGAAATTGTGGAATGTGCCACACCTACATAAAGAAGACCCTCACATTCTGGAGAAGACCCATTGAGCCAGGCATGCGTGTTGCAGTTACCCTTCATTACCTTGCAACTGGAGAATCCTATAGGAGCCTGTCCTACCAATTCCGAGTTGTTTCCAACACGATCTGCAGTATTTTGCCTGAGACTTGTAAGGCCATTGTGACTGCCTATGGAGATGAGATCATGCAGGTACCCAGCACCCCAGAGCAATGGAAGGAGGTAGCCCTTGGGTTTGAACAACGGTGGAATTTCCCACACACCCTTGGAGCAATAGACAGGAAACACATCCGCATCCAGAATTGAGCCTCTGCAGGAACTCAGTATTTTAATTATGAGAAGTTTTACTCCGTCATTCTACTAGGAATTGTTGACGCTGAGTCTAAGTTCCTGTAGGTGGATGTAGGTGCCATAGGGTCCGAGTCTAATGGTGGTGTCTTTTGCAAGACAGCTCGGCAAAACGCTGGATCGACATGAAGCCAACCTGCCTGCCCCTGAAAGACTGCCAAACGAAACTGAAGATAAAGGCCCAGTCGACTATTTCTCCATTGGAGATGACACCTTCGCTCTTAAAAAGTATCTGATGAAACCATACCCTGCACGAAGCCTGATAAAGCCTGAATGCACCTACAACTATCGACTAAGCAGAGCAAGACGTACAGTAGAGAATGCCTAGCAAGCAGGTAGATATTGTTCACAATTATTATTACTGTTTTTATCTGGTCTGCTTGGTGAAATACGTATTTAATATGAAATAGCTTTTGTACACCATCTAATAACTAAATCAATACTTTCCATTTGTCTCCCACAGATTCAGTGTGTTTCACACGCCTATACATCCTACTCATGATCGTATCAAGTCCGTGGTGTTGACAGCTTGTGTGTTGCACAACTTAATTTTGACGAGATATCCTCATGACAGGAGTGAGGGAGATCAAGAGGACTCAGTGACACATGAGGTCCTAACCGGAAGCTGGAGGTCTGAACTAATTTTACCAGGCTTGACTCCCTCAAACCGGCAGACATCAACCATGACTGGGAAGGCGGAAAGTGACCACCTGCGTGAATATGTAAGCTTCCCAGAAGGCTCCGTTCATTGGCAGGAATCAGTCATATAAGAAAACAATAGAAAATGCCTTTTCATTTTTAAAAACTATGTAAATTTCCTGAATAAAAGTTAAAATTCAAATATATTGATATTATTGCAATATTCAATTTTTTGTTGTATTCAGTGTCATTTTGGTCTGTATCTGAAGCTCCCAAAGTATATCAACAATACTATGAATCTTGAATCCCATATTCTAATAACGTGTATTTGATTGCATTATCAGCTGAGTGACTTATTTGTATGAAAGAAAATTGTTTAAAAACTACGTAAATTTCATGGATAAAAGCTAAAAATCAAATATATTGATATTATTACCATATATATTTTAATTTTTAGTTGTATTCAGTGTCATTTTGATCTACATCTGAATTTTTCACAGTATATCAACAATACTGAGAATCTTTAATGCAATATAAATTTTATTTGTTACTATTTTTCGTGTGTTATTTTCTCTTTATCTGAACATCTGAAAATACTTAAGAAATACTGAGAATTTTGATTTCCACATTATTTTTTACTAGTTTTCAGTCATTATGTCCTTATCTGAACTTATGAAAATATATCATGCATTCATTCATATCCAGTTTAATAACCTTGAAAATATTGGAGTTGGTTTGTAGTTGAGGAAATTGTTACAAAAAATGACTGTTCAACATTTCAATTGTTGAAGTAATGTAAAATTATTGTTATAGAAAATAACGTTCAGTTATTAGTACTTTATGAAAATTTAGTACATACACAATATAAACATTTTACACAATTTATTATATTATAGAAATATACATATACAATTTATAGTAGCATAAATCTTTAGAATAGTTACAAGAAGAAAGCATATAGAAAAGTTAGAAGAAGAATTTATAGTAGCATTGTCTTAATTATTAGAGAAAAAGTGAAATTTTTTCTTTTTATTATTGTGTAAACAATAACAAAAAGAAAAATCAGGGAACAAAAATGCATTTTAAGGTTGAGAAGTACTAGGAGCCGTCGTCGTAGTGGCACTTGAAGTAGGAGGCATCATTGAAGTGGCACTTGCAGTAGTGGGTATTATGGACTCTAGGAAACTATCATTATGGAGATTTATCAAAGCCGACGGTGGCATAAAATGTATGGGTGTAGGCGACCCACGACCAGGAAGAGTGCCTGGCCAAGGGGACATGTGCTGACCCTAGCTATACATAGCCAGTTGCTGCCCTGTCACCTGGTAAACTTGTTCCTTTTGCGCGAAGGATGTTGAAGACTTAGACAAATCTTGGTACATTTCCAGAAACGTCTGTCTGGTGCTTGGGAACAGGTCAAAACTCGCCTTCAGTCTCCCTTCTTCCGTCGCCTTCTGCAGTTTCTGCACCAGAAACCCAATCTTCCGTCTGCAGGTGCGGATAGAAGACCCGGTCAATCTCCGCGCAATCCTTCGCAACCTTCTTTAGGTGGAGATTCCAGTAGGTCTCTGGCAATTTTGAATCGGACTCTGACCGATCCAAAATTGCCTTCTTAACCGCTTCGGCGTTTTCAATCACCTAAAAAAAAAGGAAAAATGTTAGTCATTATAGAATGGTAATATATATTTCACTGGAGAAATGAAAACCAGAAACAAATCACAGTCAATAAAAAATCTATATAGTTTAATGTTAAAAAATCAAATATGTTATTAATCAGCATGTTTCTAAATGCAATGCTTTGTTTCAAGATTGAAAGTAATAAAATTTTTACCTTCTCAAGGACGAAGCCTTCGCTTTGGTGACGTTCGTGGTCAAACTTTTTTTTCTTGAGCCTCTTTTCCTCGATGTCGGGGATGATCGTGTCCTCGTCATCATCCCCACCAGCAGCCACAAGTTCCTCAGGAAGGGCAGCGGCAGCAGCAGCAGACTGTAGGGAAAGAAAAAGGAAAATGAATTGATAATTTTGGAGATAGCATATGTGAAACATGAAAACGTATGTTATGATATTTAATAATAATGAACAAAGAATTGTACTATCTGAAACCAATAGAGGGCAGAACAATTTTCTGACTTACGTCTCTCAATCCAAGGGTCTTCGGCTTGTTCTGAAGGACAACATGTTTCCCGAAGAAGCTGAGTGTCGTCAAATCCACTTTTCACTCCGTCAGGTCCCTCAGTAATGCTGCATATTGCCATTGCGAGTTAGACTTGCGTAATCAAATGGCGACGCGATTGCGTCTGTCGCAACGTCATTTTGTCAGTGTTGCGTCTTGCACAATGACATGGCGGCAAATAAGAGTTGTCGTGACTCGACTGCGCATGTGTTGGGTGGTGTTGCGGATCTGCCATCACTTGGCGCACGCCAACAAACTCGGCGACGTGGTTACGATTGATGGTGATTTGGTCGTAACTGTATCGTACTGGAGTCATAATGAGCAAATTTTCGGCCGCATAACACCGGATTGCTCTATTTTGGTCCTTGATAGATTTTTCCAGTTCCTTATGTATGGTTTTTCCTTCGTGGGCTCTTCTCTTTCACGAGGTTCCTCCTCCAGTGCCTGTTGACCTTCAGGATTCCAGTAACAACCGCTTATGTCCTTTCTCGTCCCTTTTTCATATTTTTGTTTCATGTCAGCTCTATGTGTTATTTAGGTTAATGACAATTGAATTGCTTTTTAAATTTTTTTTGCTATAGGTGACTGATGATTTTTAAAATAGTTATTTAGGATTTTGTTGCGTAGGGTAAAATCTTAGTTTGTTTTTAATGAGCATAGGGTAAAATCTTACTTTGTTTTGAATGATCTGAATAAGTTATTTTTATTTCACTTTGATCGAAAAATTAACAGTTGCTGCTATGGTGGTACACCATTTGCGTTAAGCCACATATGAAAGATGGCTCCATGATTATGATGACGATGACAGGACAAAGAAGGTAATGTTGCAGCTTTCATCGAGAACAAAATAAGTTAGCATTGTATTCTACTGCTTTCTCCATTAGTAACAACACCATTGCTCCCTTGCATAGTTATATTGGGGTAATATAGAAGTGAACTGAATATTTCCAGTTCAAGGTCTAGAATCAGACTCTGGGGATCGTAAAACGCTAAGCAAAGGGTTCAAACAATGACAGCACCAAAAATTCAAGAAAAACCCCCGTGATATGTAAGGAGCGGATGTGAGGGGAGTTGGGAGTGGGAGGTGCTGAACTCTGCTGTGATTGCTTATGGCCAGGGTAGATACCCAGGTTTTCCTGCTCAGGTTTTAGACGGGCACTAAATTTTCAGTGGCCACAGAAATTGGACCCGGAAGAATTTCATTATCATCTATTTATAAATGTTTTTATAAACACTTAAGCTCCTCCTTTTCGCTTGTAAACTCGGGATAATTACTGTCGTTGAACAGGAAAGATCAGAGTATTAAGAGCGAGTCAGTGACTCACTGATAGAGCTGAATAAAAAGACCCGTCCGCTTTTTTTTCTAAGAAGTCGATCTTGGTGACGCGTTTTCTTCCAGCCCCTCCTCCCACTTCTGTATTACCGCCATCATTGTCCCTCCTTACTTGTGTGGCCTGTCCCTCCCTCTAACTCTCCCTCTCTGGATCGCTGTATATATAAGAGGAACTAAGCAGAGAGGCCTCACTTGAAATCGTCACTTCAACTTCAAGAGAAGTTCCGACCGCTTTGTCAAATCCAGCGTTCCAGATTGCATTCGCCATGAAGGTGGTGAGTACCATAGTAGTTTCTGAATGTGTTAATTGTGCGAAGACTGGGGAGTAAGTATTGCTATACAAACTTTGTTTTAAAACTGTATATTCTTAGGTACTTGCTCTGTCAGCCTGATTCTCCGTAATCATTACCTGTCTTGAGAGACTGATAACGAAGTGATTTGTGAACCAACATCTCTTGAATGTAAATTTTAAAAATCCCAGTCTTGCGTTGAAGATTTTAGTACTAAGAAATTTACTCAATCTAAATATAGTCAAAGTCATTCAGATTATAGCCATGATTCCGATTGATTTTCGTAAAATAGTGAGAAAAAGTCTTTAGTAAATTTTTTGTTATTTCTGATTCTGGTTTTTAGAAGATTGTCATTACCGGTAAGCATTGCTGACCAATTACGGTTATGATTATTTAACTTACCTGTAATCATGGACAGGGATAAACTACGAAGTTGGTGTTCCATTTGATACAGACAAAGATTAGAGATCTTGGGTTCTTTCCTAACTTGACTGAACGTAAGCATTCCTTAAGTTCCCATTAGGGGTTTAGTAAATTTAGGTAAAACGATTTGCCTCATTTTAGAAGTCCTCTTGGTTCATTCAAGTTCTCTTTACGTTGATGCAAAAAGGTCAATATATATGAATATTGTAAATCAAATTATAAATAGGTACAAAAACACAATTCATATTTGCATGTCATACGTGTTTGTTGTTTAGAGTTTATCTTTTTCTTTTTAATTTCGAATTATCACGCTAAATCCTAACATGATTTTCACAAAATCTCTGGAAAAGAGATTCGAATAAATCCACCTTCAGAGATAGATAATGAACACGCAGTTACACATAAGTCTTTATCAAACACAAAGACAGACAAACCCACACTATATACATATATACATATACTGTATATACATACAGTATATGCATACATATGTGTATATATATATATATATATATATAATGTGTGTGTGAGTGTGCGTTATGTGTGTGTGCGTTATGTGTGATGTGTATGTATATCTCTATATACATTCATAGTTAAAGGTATTGCCCTCACGTATATCATAATGGCAAAAGAGGACTGAGTTTTACAGTGCTATGATTTTAATGCCTTCAACACAATCTGTGTCCACTTCCCAAGATACTATATTACAATTTTAATATATATTTACATGTAATATGCTTGTGCATAATACAGGTGATAAGCATGCATGCCAATTATAATTTTTAATAATTCTGCACGTATTAAGTCACTATTACATGACTTAAAAAAGGGTAAGAACTTTTAAATTTTAGTGTTATGAAATGTTTACCCCATATTTCTGTTTCATGATGACGCAATCTGTACCCAAATTATTGCTTCGCCTTCGTTGTATAATTAATCATTCTTATTTTAAAGTAAATAGCTCTTAATCTTGCTTAGAGTGTTCATCATTTCTGATTGACATGTGAAGAAATGCCAGTGATATAAGATTTGGTTTTTAATACATACAAACACACACACACATATATATACTGTATATAATATATATAATTCATATGTATGCTCTAACATGCGTAAATAATTACTTGAATGTAAAACTAGAAACTTGTTTGCATATCTTAACGCTCACTGATATATATTTATATATATGTATATATAAATATATATATGTATGTATATAAATTATATATATATACATACATATATATATATATATGTGAATATTATATATATAATATATATATATATAATATATATATATAGGATATATATATATATATATATATATATATATATATATATATATATATATATATATATGTATATGAAAGTGTGTGTGTTGTGTGTGTATGTATATATATATATTATATATATATATATATATATATATATATATATATATTATATATATGTGTGTATTTATATATATATATATATATATATATATATATATATATATATATATATTTATATATACATATACATATATATATATATATACACATCGTACTTTTAAAAGCTACTACTTTATTTGTAAACAACCCCCACCATTTCTCCTTCCCATTATAGGAGTTTATCCCATTATATACGATAAAGCCTTGCGAAAATAACTATGCTCCAGTTCCAGTTCTATGAATCTTGAATCTTTGATTTTCTCCTCCGCCGACAGACTTTGTCTCTCCTCGTCCTGTGCGTCTTCTTGGTATTATGCATGGCGTATCCTTTCCCTAATCCTGAGGCTGAAGCTGTAGCCAAAGCCAATCCCCACAGGCACTTCGGATTTGGTGGTGGCTACGGAGGTTATGGAGGATATGGCCTCGGAGGCTTCGGTGGTTACGGAGGATACGGTGGTTACGGAGGCTACGGAGGCCTCTTTGGCTAAAAGAGAACAACTGGATCATTTGGAGCCACGCGATGGCCAGATGTTTCTCTTAGTAAAGGAACTATGTTTTTTCCGGTCATGATGGAAGATCCGTACAATGATCTCTTTTTTAAATTTTTTTTATTACTGTTGAAACGTGAGAACTGAATAAAATTAACACAAATTTATACAATTTTCACTTAAGCCTTATTTTAAATTGAGTTCAGTATGACATATTTTGCGTATCTGGCAAAATAAATTAAATGCAGAATAAAAATGGCATCACTAAGGTGAGTGACAAAGAAGACTCTGGATGACTATTAGTCTCCGTAAGCCATTCAGGCCCAGTGATGAGTCGCGCAAATCCTGTCATGGCTTTTTTCAACTTGTTGCCCTTATGCCTCAAGGCGCGGGCTTTCCGCTTGCATCAGTAGCAGGAAAGATCGTGTGGGAAAAGATTGAACAGGTCAGTTTATTTAGCTTTACATAGTAAAGCTAAATAAACTGACCTGAATTTCGAGGTATTACTCAATTAACATGGCTTCAAAGGAAAGTTATATTAAACACATGTCATATGATTGAAAAACATATGCAACGTACCATTTAGTCAACAGTCACATCAGTGGTTCACAGACACACACACACACACACACACACACACACATATATATATATATATATATATATATATATATATATATATATATATATATATATATACATATATTAATGGTCAGTTTTCATATATTAAGTCTGAAAAGTTTGTTAAAAATTTTGAAATTTTTTCTTGTATTTATGCAACACAGCTATTATCAATATTTTTTTAGTATATATATATATATATATATATATATATATATATATATATATATATATATATATACATATATATATATATATAAATATACTGTAACGTGCATGCATGATGCAGGCTCCTCTGATTTAATCAACAGTAAAAGAAATAGAGTAAGTTATTAGAAATGCATGTAAGAACTCACATTTGGCAGAACTGGGAGCCATGAAAACACTCCCCTACCAATTAGCAATTTGCTACAATAGACAATTCTTGTGATAGGACCCCGCCTAGGAGCATAGGATGACGATGAAGATCACATAATCATGAAAAAAAGAAAAATATATTCATCAAAATTTCTATTCCGTAGCACGATGCAGTAACCGACGAAGATTCTGGAGATGGAGGTATAGTTCATCCGTCTAACCTCTCCGAAAATCAGTTGGTTCCTCAAGTTTTCATTGGTGAAAATACTCCTTCACAACCTGAGTCCGAAGTCCAGTGAGGGAACAGTGTGCCGAGGATATTCAACAAGAAGAGATTAAACCTCATCAGTTTTAATATCAGCCCTCTGTTAATGATGTACTTCGTACACCAACAAAAAATTTTGAACTTTTCCCAGATTCTGTTACCATAGAACATTTAACCATTCATATGTATCTCAGTCGGGTAACACCAGTTTTCTTTATTATGGAATGAGATGAAGGTGGTTGTTGGAATATTACTGCTTTCTGGATACTGTTCTGTGGCCAGATGCAGATTGTACTGGTCAGCTGAATTAGATATCCAAAATTTGCTGATCTGAAGAAATCATGAAGCACTTTCATGCTGCTGATGACACACTGCTCTGCAATGAGGACAAGTTTGCAAAAGTACAGCGTCTTATGGACATTCTGAATAAAAAAAAAATTATTGTGAAGAGAGTAGTTCAGTTAGATAAAATAAGAATGGAAATGTAATTAATTAAAAGAAAATTCTCTCTCTCTCTCTCTCTCTCTCTCTCTCTCTCTCTCTCTCTCTCTCTCTCTCTCTCGGATTCGCGTTTCATGCTTCACGTGGCAAGAGCCTTCGGAAAGCAAAAACACATCTGAAACAAGACTCCAATCCTTCAGTGTTAGTTAAATGAACCAGTAAAGCCGGACTCACACTTTGGCGACTCAAGACTGTGCATGACTTAACTGTTGGTTTTGGAGATCATCGGCATCAGTCGCGGTCCTTGGGTCGCAAAAAGAAAAAAGTGTCATTCGATTACGACACCATGATCATACGCAATTAACCATAGCGACAGCATTGAGCAATGCTGGAGATAAGATTACACAGGTACTTAGTCGTACGCGCATGCCGCCACATTGCAGTTGCGACAGTGCGTAAAGGCATGAAGTGATGCTAGCGATTTAATTGTGATGTGGTTACATCACTTGTCGACACATGCCAACGGCATCGTAACTGTGTCGTGAACATGGGATGCCACCATATATATGTGTGCCAGGTGAACTCATCACCAATCATTCTCGTTGCAGTCGCAGATAGAGCAAGAACATGGAGGATATGGATTTGTTGAACCTAACACCTGAGAACCTACATGATCCTGAATTAGTAATGGTATTATGGATTATTATGATGTTGTGTCACAGTTAAGAATATTAAAGTCCCTGGCAAAGGAACGAAAATGCAAGAAACAATGAAACCAAGTAGGTGGTGGGTCTGGCCCTAGTAACAACGAAGGCAGGAGAAAGGATACTATGACAACTTGATGCAAGAATTGGCAGCTGAAAATCCAGGACTGTTCTGGAATTTTACCAGGATTATGGAGGAGCTATTCAATGAAATTGTGGAATGTGCCACACCTACATAAAAGAAGACCTCACATTCTGGAGAAGACCCATTGAGCCAGGCGTGCGTGTTGTAATTATCTACATTACCTTGGTAATTGGAGAATCCTAGGAGCCTGTCCCTGCAATTCTGAGTTGTTTCCAACACGATCTACAGTATTGTGCCTGAGACTGTAGGGCCATTGTGGCTGCCTATGGAGATGAGATCATGCAGTACCCATCACCCCAGAGCAATGGAAGAGGTAGCTCGTGGGTTTGAGCAACGGTGGAGTTTCCACACACCCTTGGAGTAATGGACAGAAACACATCCCATCAGAATCGAGCCACTGCAGGAACTCATTATTTTTAATTATTAGAAGTTCTACTCCGTCATTCTACTAGGAATGGTTGACGCTGAATACAAGTTCCTGTAGGTGGATGTAGGTGCCATAGGGTCGAGTCTAATGGTGGTGTCTTTGTCAAGACACAGCTCGGCAAAACGCTGGATCGACATGAAGCCAACCTGCCTGCCCCTGAAAGACTGTCAAACGAAA
Organism: Macrobrachium rosenbergii; assembly: GCF_040412425.1. Taxonomy (NCBI): domain Eukaryota; kingdom Metazoa; phylum Arthropoda; class Malacostraca; order Decapoda; family Palaemonidae; genus Macrobrachium; species Macrobrachium rosenbergii. Next base: position 13,423,316 of record NC_089792.1, on the reverse strand, counting down.
CTGGAAGATAAAGGCCAGTCGACTATTTCTTCATTGGAGATGACGCCTTAGCTCTTAAAAGTATCTGATGAAACCATACCCTGCACAAAGCACCTGAAACCTGAATGCACGTATAAGTATCGACTAAGCAGAGCAAGACGTACAGTAGAGAATGCCTAGCAAGCAGGTAGATATTGTTTGCAATTATTATTACTGTTTTTTATCTGGTCTAGCCAGAAATACGTATTTAATATGAAATAGCTTTGTACACCATCTAATCAACTAAATTAATACTCCATTTGTCTCCCACAGATTCAGTGTGTGTTTCACACGCCTATACATCCTAGTCATGATCGTATCGAGTCCGTGGTGTTGACAGCTTGTGTGTTGCACAAATTTATTTTTGACGAGATATCCTCATGACAGGAGTGAGAGATCAAGAGGACTCAGTGACATGAAGCCGCCAACTGGAAGCTGGAGGTCTGAACTAATTTTACCGAGGCTTGACTCCCTCAAACCGGCAGACATCAACCATGACTTGGAAGGTGAAAGTGACCACCTGCGTGAATATGTAAGCTTCCCAAAGGCCCGTTCATTGGCAGAATCAGTCATATAAGAAAACAATAGAAAATGCCTTTTCATTTTTGAAAACTTTGTAAATTTCCTGAATAAAAGTGAAATTTCAAATATATTGATATTATTGCAATATTCAATTTTTCGTTGTATTCAGTGTCATTTTGATCTATATCTGAAACAAAAGTATATCAACAATATTATGAATCTTGAATCAATATATATTTTACTAAAATAGGAAATACCTTTTCGTATCTTACTTCCAGAATATTCTAATAACGTGTATTTGGTGCATTATCAGCTGAGTGACTTATTTGTGTGAAAGAAAAATTATGTTTAAAACTTCTTGAAATTTCATGGATAAAAGCTAAAAATCAAATATATTGATATTAGCTGCCATATATATTTTAATTTTTAGTTGTATTCAATCATTTGATCTATATATCTGAAGTTCTCACAGTATATCAACAATACTGAGAATCTTTAAATAATATAAATTTTCTTGTTACTAGTTTTCGTGTGTTATTTTCTCTATCTGAACATCTGAAAATACTTAAAAAAATTACTGAGAATTTTGATTTATGCTTATTTTACTAGTTTTTCAGTGTCATTATGTCCATATCTGAACTTATGAAAATATATCATGCCTTCATTCATATCAGTTTAATAACCTGAAAATATTGGAGATGGTTTGTAGTTGAGGAAATTGTTACAAAAAATGACTGTTCAACATTTCAATTGTTGAAGTAATGTAAAATTATTGTTATAGAAAATAACGTCCAGTTATTAGTACTTTTATGAAAATTTAGTACATACACAACATAAACATTTGACACAATTTATTATATTATGGAAATATACATATACAATTTATAGTAGCATAAATCTTTAGAATAGTTACAAGAAGAAAGCATATAGAAAAGTTAGAAGAAGAATTTATATAGTAGCATTGTCTTAATTATTAGAGAAAAGTGAAATTTTTTTTTTTTATTATTGTAAACAATAACAAAAGAAAAATCAGGGAAAAAAATGCATTTTAAGGTTGAGAAGTACTAGGAGCCGTCGTCGTAGTGGCACTTGAAGAGGAGGCATCGTTGAAGTGGCACTTGCAGTAGTGGGTATTATGGACTCTAGGAAACTGTCATTATGGAGATTTATCAAAGCCGACGGTGGCATAAAAATGTATGTGGGTGTAGGCGACCCACGACCAGGAAGAGTGCCTGGCCAAGGGGACATGTGCTGACCCTAGCCATACATAGCCAGTTGCTGCCCTGTCACCTGGTAAACTTGTTCCTTTTGCTCGAAGGATGCTGAAGACTTAGACAAATCTTGGTACATTTCAGAAACGTCTGTCTGGTGCTTGGGAACAGATCAAAAAACTCGCCTTCAGTCTCCCTTCTTTCGTCGCCTTCTGCAGTTTCTGCACCAGAAACCCAATCTCCGTCTGCAGGTGCGGATAGAAGACCCGGTCAATCTCCGCGCAATCCTTCGCAACCTTATTTAGGTGGCGTGTCGCCACACGGCAGTTGCGAAGTGCGTCCAAATTGGATGGCGATGCTTAGCAATTTAATTGCTAAATGTAGTTACATCACTTGTCGATTATAGCATGCGGCATCGTAACTGTGTCGTGAACATGGATGCCACCATAACAAGTGCCAGTGAACTCATCACCAATCATTCTCGTTGCAGTCGCAGATAGAGCAAGAACATGGAGGATATGGATTTGCTGAACCTAACACCTGAGAACCTACATGATCCTGAATTAGTGCAATGCATTGAAGATTATTATGATGTTGTGTCGCAGTTAAGAATATTAAAGTCCCTGTAGGAACGAAAATGCAAGAAGCAATGAAAACCAAGTAGGTGGTGGGTCTGGTCTAGTAACAACGAAGGCAGGACAAAGGATACTATGACAACTAGATGTAAGAATTGCAGCTGAAAATCCAGGACTGTTCCGGAATTTTACCAGGATTATGAAAGGCTATTTATGAAATTGTGGAATGAACAAAGAATAAAGAAGACCATCACATTCTGGGAAGACCCCATTGAGCCAGGCGTGCGTGTAATTACCCTACATTGGTCTTGCAACTGGAGAATCCTATAGGAGCCTGTCCTACCAATTCCTGAGTTGTTTCCAGCACGATCTGCAGTGTGTGCCTGAGCAGGGCCATTGTGGCATTGCTGTGGAGATGAGATCATGCAGGTACCCATCAGAACAATGGAAGGAGGTGGTCTGGTTTGTCGCAACGGTCATTTTCACACCCTTGGAGCAATGGACAGGAAACACATCCGATCCAAATAAGAGCCCTGCGGAACTCATTATTTTAATTGGAGAAGTTTTTACTCCGTCATTCTACTAGGGAATTGTTGACGCTGAATACAAGTTCCTGTAGGTGGATGTACGGGTGCCATGGGATTTGGTCTAATGTTGGTGGCTTTGTCAAGACACAGCTCGGCAAAACGCTGGATCGACCATGATTGCCAACCTGCCTGCCCTGAAAGATTGCCAAACGAAACTGAAGATAAAGGCCCAGTCGACTATTTCTTCATTGGAGATGACGCCTCCAGTCTTAAAAAGTATCTGATGAAACCATACCCTGCACAAAGCCTGGTAAAACCTGAATGCACCTACAACTATCGACTAAACAGAGCAAGACGTACAGTAGAGAATGCCAAGCAAGCAGGTGGATATTGTTCACTTTTTATTACTGATTTTTATCTGGTCTGCTTGGTGAAATACGTATTTAATATGAAATAGCTTGTTTTTAACCATCTAATAACTAAATCAATACTTTCCATTTGTCTCACAGATTCAGTGTGTTTCACACGCCTATACATCCTAGTCATGATCGTATCGAGTCCATGGTGTTGACAGCTTTGTGTTGCAGAACTTTATTTTGATGAGATATCCTCATGACAAAGTGAGGGAGATCAAGAGGACTCAGTGACACATGAAGTCGTAACTGGAAGCTGCTGAGGTCTGAAGTAATTTTACCAGGCTTGACTCCTCAAACCGGCAGACATCAACCATGACTGGGAAGGCGGAAAGTGACCACTGCGTGAATATGTGGAACTTCATTGTTCATTGAATCAGGAATCAGTCATATAAGAAACAATAGAAAATGCCTTTTCATTTTTGAAAACTATGTAAATTTCCAATAAAAGGGAAATTTCAAATATATTGATATTATTGCAATATTCAATTTTTAGTTGTATTCAGTGTCATTTTGATCTGTATCTGAAGTTCCCCAAAGTATATCAACAATACCAGAATCTTGAATCCAATATATATTTTACTAAAAATAGGAAATAAATTTTCATCTCTTACTTCAGAATATTCTAATAACGTGTATTTGATTGCATTATCAGGTGAGTGACTTATTTGTATAAAAATTATGTTTAAAAACTGGATAAATGGATAAAAAAAAATCAAATATATTGATATTATTGCCATATATATTTTAATTTTTAGTTGTATTCAGTGTCATTTTGATCTATATCTGAAGTTCTCACAGTATATCAACAATACTGAGAATCTTTAACACAATATAAATTTTTCTTGTTACTAGTTTTCGTGTGTTATTTTCTCTATCTGAACATCTGAAAATACTTAAAAAATTACTGAGAATTTTGATTTCCACATTATTTTTTACTAGTTTTCAGTGTCATTATGTCCTTATCTGAACTTATGAAAATATATCATGCCTTCATTCATATCCAGTTTAATAACCTTGAAAATATTGGAGATGGTTTGTAGTTGAGGAAATTGTTACAAAAAATGACTGTTCAACATTTCAATTGTTGAAGTAATGTAAAATTATTGTTATAGAAAATAACATTCAGTAGTTATTAGTACTTTTATGAAAATTTAGTACATACACAATATAAACATTTGACACAATTTATTATATTATGGAAAGAAATATACATATACAATTTATAGTAGCATAAACCTTTAGAACAGTTTCAAGAAGAAAGCATATAGAAAAGTTACAAGAAGAATTTATAGTAGCATTGTCTTAATTATTAGAGAAAAAGTGAAATTTTTTTCTTTTTATTATTGTGTAAACAATAAAAAAAGAAAACCAGGAAGAAAAATGCATTTTAAGGTTGAGAAGTACTAGGAGCCGTCGTCGTAGTGGCACTTGAAGTAGGAGGCATCATTGAAGTGGCACTTGCAGTAGTGGGTATTATGGACTCTAGGAAACTATCATTATGGAGATTTATCAAAGCCGACGGTGGCATAAAATGTATGGGTGTAGGCGACCCACGACCAGGAAGAGTGCCTGGCCAAGGGGACATGTGCTGACCCTAGCTATACATAGCCAGTTGCTGCCCTGTCACCTGGTAAACTTGTTTCCTTTTGCGCGAAGGATGTTGAAGACTTAGACAAATCTTGGTACATTTCCAGAAACGTCTGTCTGGTGCTTGGGAACAGATCAAAACTCGCCTTCAGTCTCCCTTCTTTCGTCGCCTTCTGCAGTTTCTGCACCAGAAACCCAATCTCCGTCTGCAGGTACGGATAGAAGACCTGGTCAATCTCCGCGCAACCCTTCGCAACCTTATTTAGGTGGAGATTCCAGTATCTCTGTCTTTGAATCGGACTCTTTGGTCCAAAATTGCCTTCTTAACTGCTTGGGCGTTTTCAATCACCTAAAAAAAAAGGAAAATGTTAGTCATTATAGAATGGTAATATATATTTCATTGGAGAAATAAAAACCAGAAACAAATCACAGCCAATAAAAATCTATATAGCTTAATGTTAAAAAAAATCAAATATGTTATTAATCAGCATGTTTCTAAATGCAGTGTTTTGTTTCAAGATTGAAAATAATAAAATTTTTACCTTCTCAGGACGAAGCCTTCGCTTTGGTGACGTTCGTGGTCAAGCTTTTTCTTGAGCCTCTTTTCCTCGATGGCGGGGATGATGTGTCCTCGTCATCATCCCCACCAGCAGCCACAAGTTCCTCCAGGAAGGCAGCTTGGCAGCAGCAGCAGACTGTAGGGAAAGAAAAAGAAAATGAATTGATAATTTTGGAAACAGCATATATGAAACATGAAAACGTATATTATGATATTTAATAATAATGAACAAAGAATTGTACTATATATGGAAACCAAAAGAGGGCAGAACAATTTTTGACTTATGTCTCTCAGTCCAAGGGTCTTCGGCTTGTTCTGAAGGTCAGCATGTTTCCCAGAGAAGAAGCTGAGTGTCGTCAAATCCACTTTTCCCTCCGTCAGGTCCCTCACTGATGACGCTTGTTGCCATTGCGAGTTACGACTTGAGTAATCAAATGGCGACGCGATTGCTTAATCGCAACGTCATTAGTCAGTGTTGCGTCTTGCACAATGACATGTGCAAGTAAGAGTTGTCGTGTCTCGACTGCGCATGTGTTGTGTTGTGTTTGGATCTGCCATCACAAACAAACTCGGCGACGGGGTTACGATTGATGGTGATTTGGTCGTAACTGTATCGTAATGGAGTCATAATGAGCAAATTTTCGGCCGTATAACACCGGATTGCTTTATTTGGTCCTAGATAGATTTTTCCAGTTCCTTATTTATGGTTTTTCCTTCGTGGGCTCTTCTCTTCACGAGGTTCCTCCTCCAGTGCCTGTTGACCTTCAGGATTCCAGTAACAACCGCTATATGTCCTTTCTCGCCCCTTTTTATATTTTTGTTTTCATGTCAGCTCTATATGTGTCATGGAGGTTAATGACAATTGAATTGCTTTTTAATTTTTTTGCTATTGGTGACTGATGATTTTGAAATAGTTATGTAGGATTTTTTTTGCGTAGGGTAAAATCTTAGTTTGTTTTTAATGAGCATAGGTAAAATCTTACTTTGTTTTGAATGATCTGAATAAGTTATTTTTATTTCACTTTGATCGAAAATTAACAGTTGCTGCTATGGTGGTACACCATTTGCTTTAAGCCACATATGAAAGATGGCTCCATGATTATGATGACGATGACAGGACAAAAAGGTAATGTTGCAGCTTTCATCGAGAACAAAATAAGTTAGCATTTTATTCTAGTACTTTCTCCATTAGTAACAACAGCATTGCTCTCTTGCATAGTTATATTGGGGTAATACAGACGTGAACTGAATATTTCCAGTTCAAGGTCTAGAATCAGACTCTGGGGATCGTACAACGGTAAGCGAAAGGGTTCAAATAATGACAGCTCAAAAATTCAAGAAAAACCCCAGGGATATGTATAGGCGCGGGTGACGGGGAGTTGGGAAGGGAGGTGCTGAATTCTGCTGTGATTGGGTATGGCCAGGGTAGATACCCAGGTTTTCCCGCTCAGGTTTTAGTTTGGGCACTAAATTTTCAGTGGCACACAAAATTGGACCCGGAAGAGTTTCATTATCACCTATTTATAAATGTTTTTATAAATACTTAGCTCCTCCTTTTCGCTTGTAAACTCAGGATAATTACTGTCCTTGAACTGCAAAGATCAGAGTATTAAGAACGAGTCAGTGACTCACTGATAGAACTGAATGAAAAAAGACTTGTCCGCTTTTTTTCTAAAAAGTCGATCTTGGTGACGTGGTTTCTTCCAGCCCTCCTCCCAATTCTGTAATACTACCATCTTTGTCCCGCCTTACATGTGTGGCCTGTCCCTCCTTCTAACTCTCCCTCCTGGATCGCTGTATATATAAGAGGAGCTAAGCAAGAGGCCTCACTTGAAATCGTCACTTCAACTCAAGAGAAGTTCAGACCGCTTTGTCAAATCCAGCGTTCCAGATTGCATTCGCCATGAAGGTGGTGAGTACCATAGTAGTTTCTGAATGTGTTAATTGTGCGAAGACTGGGGGTAAAGTATTGCTATACAGACTTTGTTTTAAAACTGTATATTCTTAGGTACTTGCTCTGTCAGCCTGATTCTCCGTAGTCATTACCTGTCTTGAGAGACTGATAACGAAGTGATTTGTGAACCAACATCTCTTAAATGTAAATTTTAAAATCCCAGTCTTGCGTTGAAGATTTTAGTGCTAAGAAATTACTCAATCAAAAAAATAGTCAGAGTCATCCAAATTATAGCCATGATTCCGATTGATTTTCGTAAAATAGTGAGTAAAATTCTTTAGTAAATTTTTTGTTATTTCTGATTCTGGTTTTAGAAGATTGTCATTATGGTAAGCATTGCTGACCAGTTACGGTTATGATGATTTAACTTACGTGTAAACATGGACAGGGATAAACTACTAAGTTGGCGTTCCATTTGGATACAGACAAAGATTAGAGATCTTGGTTCTTTCTTAACTTGGCTAAACGTAAGCATTCCTTAAGTTCCCATTAGGGGTTCAGTGAATTTAGGAAAACGATTTGCCATATTTAGAAGTCCTCTTTGCCATCGTTACGTCAGTGTCTGGAATTATAATGCAGTCATTCGAGACCCAAGATTCGCTTTGATAATCACTAATCTTTTAGGCAATTCTATTGTCTTGAGACTTGGCTCCTTCAAGCGTAATATTGTTCATTCAAGTTCTCTTTATGGTGAAAAAAGGCAATTCATATTTGCATGTCAAACGTGTTTGTTGTTTAGAGTTTATCTTTTCCTTTGAATTTCAAATTATCACGCTAAATCCTATCTTGATTTTCACAAAATCTCAGGAAAAGAGATTGAATAAATCCACCTTCAGAGATAGATAATGAACACGCAGTTACACTAAGTCTTTATCAAACACAAAGACAGACAAACACATTTTATATATATAAATATGCATTTACATATATATATACATATATATATATATATATATATATATATAATGTGTGTTTTGCAGATGTGATGTGCATGTATGTATATCTTTATATACATTCATAGTTAAACTGTATATCATAATGGTAAAAAGGACTGAGTTTTACAGTGCTATGATTTTAATGCCTTCAGCACAATCTGTGTCCACTTCCCAAGATACTATATTACCATTTTATATATATTTACATGTAATATGTGTGCATAATACAGGTGATAAGCATGCATAACAATTATATTACATTTTAATACTTTTAAATTTTAGTTTTTTATTCTACCATCAGTGTATTGTGGCTATTAGAATTACATATGTGTCTGGTAAAAGACTTTTAAATTTACATTATGAAATGTTTACTCCGATATTTCTGTTTCATGATGACGCAATCTTTACCCAAATTATTGCTTCGCCTTCGTTGTATAATTAATCATTCTTATTTTTTGGTAAATAGCTCTTAATCTTGCATAGAGTGTTCATCATTTCTGGTTGACATGTGAAGACATGCCAGTGATATAACATTTGGTTTTTAATACAAGCAAACACACATATATGTATATACAATATATATACTGTATATATTATATGTAATTCATATGTATGCTCTAACATGCGTAAATAATTACTTCAGTGTAAAACTGGAAACATGTTTGTTTGTATGATCTTAAGTATATATTGATATATATTTATATATACATGGTATATATATATATATGTATGTATATATTATATATATATGTATGTACATAGTCGCTTTATCAATTACACAATTGTTCTGTGTATTATATATAGAATTACTAAAGGGACCTCATTCAAACTGGATGGTATGAAATGGATACTTGATTATATGGACTGTTTGTCCAAGAAATATTATAAGTTTTTCTGAATAAAAATCCATTTGATACCACCAGTTTGAATGGGTCCTTTTTTAGTATGTATATATATATGCAGGTGTGTGTGTATATATATATATACATATAACGCCATATATATCCATGATAGATTTGTTTATATATGTATATATATATGTGTGTATATATATACACACACTCATCATACTTTTAAAGTTACTAATTTATTTGTAAACAACCCCCATCATTTCCCATTCCCATTATAGGAGTTTATCGCTTCATATACGATAAGGCCTTGCGAAAATAACTATGCTCCAGTTCTATGAATCTTTGATTTTCTCCTCCGCCGACAGACTTTGTCTCTCCTCGTCCTGTGCGTCTTCTTGGGATTATGCATGGCGTATCCTTTCCCTAATCCTGAGGCTGAAGCTGTAGCCAAAGCCGATCCCCACAGGCACTTCGGATTTGGTGGTGGCTACGGAGGATATGGCCTCGGAGGCTTCGGTGGTTACGGAGGATACGGTGGTTACGGAGGCTACGGAGGCTACGGAGGCCTCTGGGGTTAAAAGAGAACAACTGGATCATTTGGAGCCACACGATGGCCAGATGTTTCTCTTAGCAACTGAACTATGTTTTTTCCGATCATGATGGAAGATCCGTACAATGATCTCTTTTTTTTTTTTTTATTACTGTTCAAACTTGAGAACTGAATAAAATTAACACAAATTTATACAATTTTCACTTAAGCCTTATTTTAAATTGAGTTCAGGTGACATATTTTGCGCATCTGGCGAAAAAAGAAGATACAGAAAAAGTAAAAATGGCATCACTAAGGTGAGTGACAAACAAGACTCTGGATGACTATTATTTTCCGTAAGCTATTTAGGCCCAGTGATGAGTCCAGCAAATCCTGTCATGGCTTTTTCAACTTGTTGCCCTTATGCCTCAAGGCGCGGGCTTTCCGCTTGTATCTGTAATAGGAAAGATGGTGTGGGAGAGAATCTAACAGGACAGTTTATTTAGCTTTACATGGTAAAGCTAAATAAACTGACCTAATTTCACGGTATTATTCAATTTATCATGGCTTCGAGAAAGTTATATAAAACACATGTCATATGATTGAAAACATATGCAACGTACCATTTAGTCAACAGTCACATCAGTGGTTCACAGACACACACACACACACACACAGCACACACATATATATATATATATATATATATATATATAGCTATATATATATTAATGGTCAGTTTTCATATATGAAGTAAGGAAAAGTCTGTTAAAAATTTTTGATTTTTTCTCTTGTATTCATGCAACACAATACATCAATTCTTTAGTATATGTATATATATATAAAAATATTATATATATATATATAAATATAAATATATATATATATATATATATATATATATATATATATATATATATATATATATATATATCTACATATACTGTAACGTGGATGCATGATGCAGGCTCCTCGATTTAATCAACAGGAAAGAAATAGAGTAAGTTATTAGAAATGCATGTAAGACCTCACATTTGGCAGAACCAGGAGCCATGAAAACACTCCCCTACCAATTGCAATTTGTTACAATAGACAATTCTTGTGATAGGACCCCTGCCTACGAGCATAGGATGACGATGAAGATCACATTATCATGAAAAAAAAAGAAAAAGTTAGATTACTATATACATCAAAATTTCTATTCCATAGCACGATGGAGTAACCGACGAAGATTCTGGAGATGGAGGTATAGTTCATCCGTCTAACCTTCCCGAAAATCAGTTGGTTCCTCAAGTTTTCATTGGTGAAAATACTCCATCACACCCTGAGTCCGAAGTCCAGTGAGGGAACAGTGTGCCGAGGATATTCAACAAGAAGAGATTCAACCTCATCAGTTTTAATATCAGCCCTCTGTTAATGATGTACTTCGTACACCAACAAAAATTTTTGAGCTTTTCCTAGATTCTGTTACCACAGAACATTTAACCATTCATATGTATCTCAGTCTGGTAACACCAGTTTTCTTTATTATGGAATGAGATGAAGGTGGTTGTTGGAATATTACTGCTTTCTGGATACTGTTCTGTGGCCAGATGCAGATTGCACTGGTCAGCTGAATTAGATATCCAAAATTTGCTGATCTGAAGAAATCATGAAGCACTTTCATGCTGCTGATGACACACTGCTCTGCAGTGAGGACAAGTTTGGAAAAGTACAGCGTCTTATGGACATTCTGAATAAAAAAAAAATTTATTGTGAAGAGAGTAATTCAGTTAGATAAAATAAGAATGGAAATGTAATTAATTAAAAGAAAATTCTCTCTCTCTCTCTCTCTCTCTCTCTCTCTCTCTCTCTCGGATTCGCGTTTTCATGCTTCACCTGGCAAGAGCGTTCGGGAAGCAAAAACACATTTGAAACAAGACTCCAATCCTCCAGTGTCAGTTAAATGAACCAGTAAAGCCGGACTCTCACTTTGGCGACTCAAGACTGCGCACTGACGTAACTGCTGGTTTTGGAGATCATCGGCATCAGTCGCGGTCCTTGGGTCGCAAAAAGAAAAAAAATGTCATCTGATTACGACACCATGGTGTCATACGCAATTAACCATAGCGACAGCATTGAGTACGTTGAGATAAGATTACATACGTACTTAGTTGTACGCGCATGCCGCCACATTTGGCAGTTGCGACAGTGCGTAAAGGGATGGCGATGCTTAGCGATTTAATTGTGATGTAGTTACATCACTTGTCGACATACGCAACGGCATCGTAACTGTGTCGTGAACATGGATGCCACCATATATAAGTGCCAGGTGAACTCATCACCAATCATTCTCGTTGCAGTCGCAGATAGAGCAAGAACATGGAGGATATGGATTTGCTGAACCTAACACCTGAGAACCTACATGATCCTGAATTAGTGCAATGCATTGTGGATTATTATGATGTTGTGTCGCAGTTAAGAATATTAAAGTCCCTGTAGGAACGAAAATGCAAGAAGCAATGAAAACCAAGTAGGTGGTGGGTCTGGCCCTAGTAACAACGAAGGCAGGAGAAAGGATACTATGACAACTAGATGCAAGAATTGGCAGCTGAAAATCCAGGACTGTACCAGAATTTTACCAGGATTATGGAGGAGCTATTCAATGAAATTGTGGAATGTGCCACACCTACATAAAGAAGACCATCACATTCCGGAGAAGACCCATTGAGCCAGGCATGCGTGTTGCAATTACCCTTCATTACCTTGCAACTGGAGAATCCTATAGGAGCCTGTCCTACCAATTCCGAGTTGTTTCCAACACGATCTGCAGTATTGTGCCTGAGACTTGTAGGGCCATTGTGGCTGCCTATGGAGATGAGATCATGCAGGTACCCAGCACCCCAGAGCAATGGAAGGAGGTAGCTCGTGGGTTTGAGCAACGGTGGAATTTCCCACACACCCTTGGAGCAATGGACAGGAAACACATCCGCATCCAGAATCGAGCCACTGCAGGAACTCATTATTTTAATTATGAGAAGTTTTACTCCGTCATTCTACTAGGAATTGTTGACGCTGAATACAAGTTCCTGTAGGTGGATGTAGGTGCCATAGGGTCCGAGTCTAATGGTGGTGTCTTTGTCAAGACACAGCTCGGCAAAACGCTGGATCGACATGAAGCCAACCTGCCTGCCCCTGAAAGACTGCCAAACGAAACTGAAGATAAAGGCCCAGTCGACTATTTCTTCATTGGAGATGACGCCTTCGCTCTTAAAAAGTATCTGATGAAACCATACCCTGCACAAGGCCTGACAAAGCCTGAATGCACCTAGAACTATCGACTAAGCAGAGCAAGACGTACAGTAGAGAATGCCTAGCAAGCAGGTAGATATTGTTCACAATTATTATTACTGTTTTTAACTGGTCTGCTTGGTGAAATACGTATTTAATACGAAATAGCTTTTGTACACCATCTAATAACTAAATCAATACTTTCCATTTGTCTCCCAGATTCAGTATGTTTCACACGCCTATACATCCTAGTCATGATCGTATCGAGTCCATGGTGTTGACAGCTTGTGTGTTGCAGAACTTAATTTTGACGAGATATCCTCAGCCAGGAGTGAGGGAGATCAAGAGGACTCAGTGACACATGAGGTCGTAACTGGAAGCTGAGGTCTGAAGTAATTTTACCAGGCTTGACTCCCTCAAACCGGCAGACATCAACCATGACTGGGAAGGCGGAAAGTGACCACTTGCGTGAATATGTGAACTTCCCAGCAGGCCCCGTTCATTGACAGGAATCAGTCATATAAGAAAACAATAGAAAATGCCTTTTCATTTTTAAAAACTGTAAATTTCCTGAATAAAAGTTAAAATTCAAGTATATTGATATTATTGCAACATTCAATTTTTAGCTGTATTCAGTGTCATTTTGATCTATATCTGAAGTTCCCAAAGTATATCAACAATACTATGAATCTTGAATCCAATATATATTTTACTAAAAATAGGAAATACCTTTTCATCTCTTACTTCAGAATATTCTAATAACGTGTATTTGATTGCATTATCAGCTGAGTGACTCATTTGTATAAAAGACAATTTCATGGATAAAAGCTAAAAATCAAATATATTGATATTATTAGTATATATATTTTAATTTTTAGTTGTATTCAGTGTCATTTTGATCTACATCTGAAGTTCTCACAGTATGTCAACAATACTGAGAATCTTTAACACAATATAAATTTTACTTGTTACTAGTTTTCATGTGTTATTTTCTCTTTATCTGAACATCTGAAAATATTTCAAAAATACTGAGAATTTTGATTTCCACGTTACTTTTTACTAGTTTTCAGTGTCATTATGTCCTTATCTGAACTTATGAAAATATATCATGTCTTCATTCATATCCAGTTTAATAACCTTGAAAATATTGGAGTTGGTTTGTAGTTGAGGAAATTGTTACAAAAAATGACTGTTCAACATTTCAATTGTTGAAGTAATGTAAAAGTATTGTTATAGAAAATAACATTCAGTAGTTATTAGTACTTTTATGAAAATTTAGTACATACACAATATAAACATTTGACACAATTTATTATATTATGGAAATATACATATACATATACAATTTATAGTAGCATAAACCTTTAGAACAGTTTCAAGAAGAAAGCATATAGAAAAGTTAGAAGAAGAATTTATAGTAGCATTGTCTTAATTATTAGAGAAAAAGTGAAATTTTTTCTCTTTATTATTGTGTAAACAATAACAAAAAGAAAAACCAGGGAAGAAAAATACATTTTAAGGTTGAGAAGTACTAGGAGCCGTCGTCGTAGTGGCACTTGAAGTAGGAGGCATCGTTGAAGTGGCACTTGCAGTAGTGGGTATTATGGACTCTGGGAAACTGTCATTATGGAGATTTATCAAAGCCGACGGTGGCATAAAATGTATGGGTGTAGGCGACCCACGACCAGGAAGAGTGCCTGGCCAAGGGGACATGTGCTGACCCTAGCTATACATAGCCAGTTGCTGCCCTGTCACCTGGTAAACTTGTTCCTTTTGCGCGAAGGATGTTGAAGACTTAGACAAATCTTGGTACATTTCCAGGAACGTCTGTCTGGTGCTTGGGAACAGATCAAAACTCACTTTCAGTCTCCCTCTTTCGTCGCCTTCTGCAGTTTCTGCACCAGAAACCCAATCTCCGTCTGCAGGTACGGATAGAAGACCGGGTTAATCTCCGCGCAATCCTTCGCAACCTTCTTTAGGTGGAGATTCCAGTAGGTCTCTGGCAATTTTGGTCCAAAATTGCCTTCTTAACCGCTTCGGCGTTTTCAATCACCTAAAAAAAAAGGAAAAAATGTTAGTCATTATAGAATGGTAATATATATTTCATTGCAGAAATAAAAACCAGAAACAAATCAAAGCCAATAAAAATCTATATAGTTTAATGTTAAAAAAATCAAATATGTTATTAATCAGCATGTTTCTAAATGCAATGTTTTGTTTCAAGATTGAAAATAATAAAATTTTTACCTTCTCAAGGACGAAGCCTTCGCTTTGGTGACGTTCGTGGTCAAGCTTTTTTTTCTTGAGCCTCTTTTCCTCGATGGCGGGGATGATGTGTCCTCGTCATCATCCCCACCAGCAGCCACAAGTTCCTCAGGAAGGGCAGCGGCAGCAGCAGCAGACTGTAGGGAAAGAAAAAGGAAAATGAATTGATAATTTTGGAAACAGCATATATGAAACATGAAAACGTATATTATGATATTTAATAATAATGAACAAAGAATTTTACTATATGAAACCAATAGAGGGCAGAACAATTTTCTGACTTATGTCTCTCAATCCAAGGGTCTTCGGCTTGTTCTGAAGGTCAGCATGTTTCCCGAAGAAGCTGAGTGTCGTCAAATCCACTTTTCCCTCCGTCAGGTCCCTCACTGATGATGCATGTTGCCATTGCGAGTTACGACTTGCGTAATCAAATGGCGACGCCATTGCGTCAGTTGCAACGTCATTGTGTCAGTGTTGCGTCTTGCACAATGACATGGCGGCAAGTAAGAGTTGTTGTGTCTCGACTGCGCATGTGTTGTGTTGTGTTGTGGATCTGCCATCACTTGGCGCACAGCAACAAACTCGGCGACGTGGTTACGACTGATGGTGATTTGGTCGTAACTGTGTCGTAATGGAGTCATAATGAGCAAATTTTCGGCCGCATAACACCGGATTGCTCTATTTTGGTCCTAGATAGATTTTTCCAGTTCCTTATTTATGGTTTTTCCTTCGTGGGCTCTTCTCTTTCACGAGGTTCCTCCTCCAGTGCCTGTTGACCTTCAGGATTCCAGTAACAACCGCTTATGTCCTTTCTCGCCCCTTTTTCATATTTTTGTTTCATGTCAGCTCTCTGTGTCATGGAGGTTAATGACAATTGAATTGCTTTTTTAATTTTTTTTGCTATAGGTGACTGATGATTTTGAAAATAGTTATGTAGGATTTTGTTGCGTAGGGTAAAATCTTAGTTTGTTGTTAATGAGCATAGGGTAAAATCTTACTTTGTTTTGAATGATCTGAATAAGTTATTTTTATTTCACTTTGATCGAAAAATTAACAGTTGCTGCTATGGTGGTACACCATTTGCTTTAAGCCACATATGAAAGATGGCTCCATGATTATGATGACGATGACAGGACAAAAAAGGTAATGTTGCAGCTTTCATCGAGAACAAAATAAGTTAGCATTGTATTCTAGTACTTTCTCCATTAGTAACAACAGCATTGCTCTCTTGCATAGCTATATTGGGGTAATACAGACGTGAACTGAATATTTCCAGTTCAAGGTCTAGAATCAGACTCTGGGGATCGTAAAACGGTAAGCGAAAGGGTTCAAACAATGACAGCTCCAAAAATTCAAGAAAAACCCCCGGGATATGTAAGGAGGGGTGTGAGGGGAGTTGGGAGTGGGAGGTGCTGAATTCTGCTGTGATTGGGTATGGCCAGGGTAGATACCCAGGTTTTCCCCGCTCAGGTTTTAGACAGGCACTAAATTTTCAGTGGCCACAAAAATTGGACCCGGAAGAGTTTCATTATCACCTATTTATAAATGTTTTTATAAATACTTACGCTCCTCCTTTTCGCTTGTAAACTCGGGATAATTACTGTCCTTGAACTGCAAAGATCGGAGTATTAAGAGCGAGTCAGTGACTCACTGATAGAACTGAATGAAAAGACTTGTCCGCTTTTTTTTCTAAAAAGTCGATCTTGGTGACGCGGTTTCTTCCAGCCGCTCCTCCCAATTCTGTAATACTACCATCATTGTCCCGCCTTACATGTGTGGCCTGTCCCTCCTTCTAACTCTCCCTCCCTGGATCGCTGTATATATAAGAGGAGCTAAGCAAAGAGGCCTCACTTGAAATCGTCACTTCAACTTCAAGAGAAGTTCAGACCGCTTTGTCAAATCCAGCGTTCCAGATTGCATTCGCCATGAAGGTGGTGAGTACCATAGTAGTTTCTGAATGTGTTAATTGTGCGAAGACTGGGGAGTAAGTATTGCTATACAGACTTTGTTTTAAAACTGTATATTCTTAGGTACTTGCTCTGTCAGCCTGATTCTCCGTAGTCATTACCTGTCTTGAGAGACTGATAACGAAGTGATTTGTGAACCAACATCTCTTAAATGTAAATTTTAAAAATCCCAGTCTTGCGTTGAAGATTTTAGTGCTAAGAAATTACTCAATCTAAAAATAGTCAGAGTCATCCAAATTATAGCCATGATTCCGATTGATTTTCGTAAAATAGTGAGTATAATTCTTTAGTAAATTTTTTGTTATTTCTGATTCTGGTTTTTAGAAGATTGTCATTACCGGTAAGCATTGCTGACCAGTTACGGTTATGATGATTTAACTTACGTGTAAACATGGACAGGGATAAACTACTAAGTTGGCGTTCCATTTGATACAGACAAAGATTAGAGATCTTGGGTTCTTTCTTAACTTGGCTAAACGTAAGCATTCCTTAAGTTCCCATCAAGGGTTCAGTGAATTTAGGCAAAACGATTTGCCATATATTGGAAGTCCTCTTTGCCATCGTTACGTCAGTGTCTGGAATTATAATGCAGTCATTCGAGACCCAAGATTCGCTTCTGAAAAGGCTAATCACTAATCTTTTAGGCCATTCTATTGCTTGAGACTTGGCTCCTTCAAGCGTAATACCCGTTCATTCAAGTTCTCTTTATGGTGATGCAGAGAGGCAATGCATATTTGCGTGTCAAACGTGTTTGTTGTTTAGAGTTTATCTTTTTCCTTTGAATTTCAAATTATCACGCTAAATCCTATCATGATTTCTCACAAAATCTCAGGAAAAGAGATTCGAATAAATCCACCTTCAGAGATAGATAATGAACACGCAGTTACACCTAAGTCTTTATCAAACACAAAGACAGACAAACACATTTTATATATGTAAATATGCATTTACATATATGCATACATATGTATGTATATATATATATATATGTAATGTGTGTGTTTTATGTGTGATGTGCATGTATATATCTATATACATTCATAGTTAAACGTATATCATAATGGTAAAAAAGGACTGAGTTTTACAGTGCTATGATTTTAATGCCTTCAGCACAATCTGTGTCCACTTCCCAAGATACTATATTACCATTTATATATATTTACATGTAATATGCGTGTGCATAATACAGGTGATAAGCATGCATAACATGCATTCGCTATTACATGACTTAAAAAAGGGTAAGTACTTTTAAATTTTAGTTTTATTCCTACCATCAGTGTATTGTGGCTATTAGAATTACATATGTGTCTGGTAAAAGTGACCAGTACATTCTGCGTATTATGAAATGTTTACTCCATATTTCTGTTTCATGATGACGCAATCTTTACCCAAATTATTGCTTCGCCTTCGTTGTATAATTAATCATTCTTATTTTAAAGTAAATAGCTCTTAATCTTGCTTAGAGTGTTCATCATTTCTGTTTGACATGTGAAGAAATGCCAGTGATATAACATTTGGTTTTTAATACACGCAAACACACACATATATATTATATACAATATATATACTGTACATATTATATGTAATTCATATGTATGCTCTAACATGCGTAAATAATTACTTCAGTGTAAAACTAGAAACTTGTTTGTATATCTTAACTCTCTTTGATATATATTTATATATACAGTATGGATATATATATGTATGTATATTATATATATATGTATGTAGATATTAACTTTATCAATTACACAATTGTTCTGTGCATTAGTAGAATTACTAAAGGGACCTCATTCAAACTGGATGGTATGAAATGGACACTTGATAATGTGGACTGTTTGTCCAAGAAAGCTTGTAACTTTTTCTGAATAAATGCTCCATTTGATACCATCCAGTTTGAATGAGGTCCTTTTAGTATGTATATATATATATATATATATATATATATATATATATATATATATATATATATATATATATATATACATATATATATATATATGTATGTGTGTGTATATATGTATATATTTGTTTATATATATATATATATATATATATGTGTGTATATATATACACACACATCACACTTTTAAAAGTTACTACTTTATTTGTAAACAACCCCCATCATTTCCCATTCTCATTATAGGAGTTTATCGCTTCATATACGATAAGGCCTTGCGAAAATAACTATGTTCCAGTTCTATGAATCTTTTATTTTCTCCTCCGCCGACAGACTTTGTCTCTCCTCGTCCTGTGCGTCTTCTTGGGATTATGCATGGCGTATCCTTTCCCTAATCCTGAAGCTGAAGCCGAAGCCAATCCCCACAGGCGGCACTTCGGATTTGGTGGTGGCTACGGAGGATTCGGAGGCCTCGGAGGCTTCGGTGGTTACGGAGGATACGGTGGTTACGGTGGTTACGGAGGCTACGGAGGCTACGGAGGCTACGGAGGCCTCTGGGGTTAAAAGAGAACGACTGGATCATTTGGAGCCACACGATGGCCAGATGTTTCTCTTAGCAACTGAACTATGTTTTTTCCGATCATGATGGAAGATCCGTACAATGATCTCCTTTTTTTATTTTTTATTACTGTTCAAACTTGAGAACTGAATAAAATTAACACAAATTTATACAAATTTCACTTAAGCCTTATTTTAAATTGAGTTCAAGGTGACATATTTTGCGCATCTGGCGAAAGAAAGAAAATACAGAAGTAAAAATGGCATCACTAAGGTGAGTGACAAAGAAGACTCTGGATGACTATTATTTTCCGTAAGCCATTTAGGCCCAGTGATGAGTCGCGCAAATCCTGTCATGGCTTTTTCAACTTGTTGCCCTTATGCCTCAAGGCGCGGGCTTTCCGCTTGTATCAGTAGCAGGAAAGATGGTGTGGGAAGAGAATGAACAGGTCAGTTTATTTAGCTTTACATAGTAAAGCTAAATAAACTGACCTTAATTTCGAGGTATTATTCAATTTATCATGGCTTCAAAGGAAAGTTATATAAAACACATGTCATATGATTGAAAAACATATGCAATGTGCTATTTAATCAACAGTCACGTCAGTGATTCACATACACACACACACACACATATATATATACACATACATATATATATATATATATATATATATATATATATATATATATATATATATATATATATATATATTAATGGTCAGTTTTCATATATGAAGTAAGGGAAAGTCTGTTCTGAAGTTTTGAATTTTTTTCTGTTGTATTTATGCAACACAGCCACATCAAATCGTTAGTATATGTATTATATATATATATATATATATATATATATATGTATATATATATATATATATATATATATATATATATATATATATATATATATATATATACTGTAACGTGCATGCATGATGCAGGCTCCTCGATTTAATCAACAGTAAAAGAAATAGAGCAAGTTATTAGAAATGCATGTAAGACTACATATTTGGCAGAACCGGAAGCCATGAAAACACTCCCTACCAATTAGCAATTTGCCCCACTAGACAATTCTTGTGATAGGACCCCGCCTACGAGCATAGGATGACGATGAAGATCCCACAATCATAAAACAAAAAAAAAAATTAGATTACTCTGTTCACTAAAATTTCTCCTCCACAGGACGATGGAGTAACCGACGAAGATTCTGGGGATTTAGGTATACTGTAGTTCATCCGTCTAATCTTCCTGAAAATCAGTTGGTTCCTCAAGTTTTCATTGGTGAAAATACTCCATCACAACCTGAGTCCGAAGTCCAGTGAGGGAACAGTGTGCCGAGGATATTCAACAAGAAGAGACAAAACCTTATCCGTTCTACCACCAGCCCTCTGTTAATGATGTACCTCGTACACCGACAGAAATATTTGAGCTTTTCCTAGATTCTGTTGCCATTGAACATTTAACTATTCAAGCTATACAATATGCATCTTAGTCTGGTAGCATCAGTTTTCTTTATTATGGAATGAGATGAAGGTGGTTGTTACTGCTTTCTGGATTCAGTTTTGTGGCCAGACGTAGATTGTACTGGTCAGCTGAATTAGATTTTAAAAAATTGCTGACCTGAGGAAATTATGAAGCACTTTCATGCTGCTGATGACACATTGCTGTGCAATGAGGATAAGTTTGCAAAAGTATGGCCACTTGTGGACATTCTTAATAGAGATTTTTTTTTTTTTATCGTGAAGAGAGTAATTCATTTAGATAAAATAAAATAAGAATGGAAACGTAATTAATTAAAAGAAAATTCTCTCTCTCTCTCTCTCTCTCTCTCTCTCTCTCTCTCTCTCTCTCTCTCTCTCTCTCTCTCGCGGGTTCGCGTTTTCATGCTTCACCTGGCTAGAGCGTTTGGGAAGCAAAAACACGTCTAAAGGACTCGGACCCTTCAGTGTTAGTTAAATGAAACAGTAACCGTTTTCAAAGCGCTCGGTCCACCAGTGTAACGCCGGTGTGCAGCATTTTGGTCCTCGCTAGATTTTTCCAGTTCTTTGTTTATGGTTTTTCCTTCGTGGGCTCTTCTCTTCCACGAGGTTCCTCCCCCAGTACCCGTTGACCTTCAGGATTCCAGTAACAACCGCTTATGTTCTTTCTCGCCCCTTATTCATATTTTTGTTTCATGTCAGTTCTCTGTGTCGCGTAGGTTAATGACAATTGAATTGATTTTTTTATTTTTTTGCTGTAGGTGACTGATGATTTTTAAATTGTTCATGTAGGATGTTGTTGCTTAGGGTAAAATTTCACTTTGTTTTTAATGACCTGAATAAGTTATTTTTATTTCAGTTTTATCGAAAAATTAACTGCTGCTGCTTTGGTGGTACACCATTTGCGTTAAGCCACATATGAAAGAAGGATCTATGATTGCGATGACGATGACAGGACAAAGAAGGCAATGTTGCAGCTTTCATCGAGAACAAAATAAGTAAGCGTTGCATTCTAGTGCTTTCAGCCATTAGTAACAAAAGCATCGCTCTCTTGCATAGTTATATTGGGGTAATATAGAAATGAACCGAATATTTCCAGTTCAAGGTCGAGAATCAGACTCTGGCGATCGTTAAACTCTAAGCAGAAGGGTTCAGACGATGATAGCGCTAAAAATTCAAGAAAAACCCTTGGGATATGAAGGAAGGGTGTGAGTGGGGGGTGCATGACTTCTGCTGTGATGCGTATGCCCAGGGTAGATACCCAGGTTTTCCCCGGTCAGGTTGAGACGGGCACTAAATTTCAGCGGCCACAGAAATTTAACCCATAGGAGTTTCAATATCACTATTTATAAATGTTTTTTATAAACACTTAAGCGCCTCCTTTTCGCTTGTAAACTTGGGATAATTACCTGTCGTTGAACTGCAAAGATCAGAGTAGTAAGAGAAGCGAGTAGCGAGTCAGTGACTCACTGATAGAACTGAATAAAAAAAAACACGTTCGCTTATTTTCTGAGTTGATCGGGTGGTGCGGTTTCTTCCAGCCCCTCCTCCCTATTCTGTATTACTTCCATCATTGTCCCTCCATACTTGTGTGGCCTGTCCCTCCCTCTAACTCTCCCTCTGTGGATCGTTGTATATATAAGAGGAACTAAACAAAGAGGCGTCACTTGAAGTCGTCGCTTCAGCTTCAGGAGAAGAAGTTCCGACTGCTTTGTCAAATCCAGCGTTCCAGACCGCATTCGCCATGAAGGTGGTGAGTACCATTGTAGCTTTTGAATGTGTGAATTGTACGAAGACTGAGGTGTATGTATCCCTATATAAACTTTGTTTTAAAACTGTATATTCTTAGGTACTTGCCCTGTCAGCCTGATTCTCCTTAATCATTACCCTGTCTTGAGAGACTGATAACGAAGTGATTTGAATCATATCTTTTTTAATATACATTTGAAAATGCAAGCCACGCGTTAAAGATTCCGCCGCTAAGGAATTACTCAACTTGAAGAGAGTCCAAGTCATTCAGATTATGTATCATGATTCCGATTAATTTCCGTAAAATAATGGGTAAAATTCTTTAGTAAATTTTTTGTTAAGTCTGACTTTTAGAAGACGTTCTATCGGTAAGCATTGCTGACCAGTTTCGGTTATTATCAGACTACAACGTTAGCGTTCCATTTGATACAAAGAAAAGAGATCTTTTTTCTTTCTTCATTTAAATAAACATAAGCAGTCCTTGAGTTCCTATTAGGGCTTCAGCAAACTTTGGTAAAATAGATATGCCGTACATTAGCAGCCATCTTGATCATCATCACGTCAATGTTTGGAAATAGTATGCAGTCTTTTGAGATACAAGAGCCGCTTCTGGAAAGGCTAGACGCTAATATTTTCAGGTGATCCTATTGCTTGAGACTTTGCTTCTTCAAGCGCAATGCTCGTTCTTCCAAGTTCTCTCTGTTGACGAAGACAGGTTTAATTCTTCCCAGCAGAGTAGGGTTTGAGATTCTTTATATTTATAATTATATATATATATATGTATGTATATATATACATATATATTCATATATATATACATATATTATATATATATACACACATATATAGATATATATATGTGTGTGTGTGTGTGTGTAACATACACATCATACTTTTATAAGCTACTACTTCATTTACAAACCCCATTTCCCCTCCCATTCATAGTTTATCCCATCATATATGATAAAAACCTTAAGAAAATAACTCTGCTTCAATTCTACAATTTTTTATTTTCTCTTCTGCCAACAGACTTTGTCTCTCCTCGTCCTGTGCGTCCTCTTGGGATTATGCCTGGCATATCCTTCACCATATCCCGAAGCCGTAGCCGAAGCTGATCCCCACAGGAGGCACCACTTTGGCGGATTTGGTGGATATGGAGGATTCGGAGGCCTCGGAGGCTTCGGTGGTTACGGAGGCTACGGAGGCTACGGAGGCTACGGAGGCTACGGGGGCTACGGGGGCTTGTGGGGCTAAAGGACAACAACTGGATCGTTTGGAACCACACGATGGCCAGATGTTTCTCTTAGCAATTGAACTTTATTTGCTTCCGACCATGAAAGGAAGATCCGTACAACGATCTTTTTTTGTTTTTGTTCTCGTTGCTGTTCTGTTTGTCTGCCATCTCTGGAACTGAATAAAGTTAACAAAAATTCATATACAAATTTTACTGAAACCTCTGGTATGTCTGAGATGAGGTCACAGTCCCTGTGTTCGCTTTCATTGCCATAACCATTATGAGGACATATTTTATTTATTTGACAAAAGAAAGATAATAATGAAGCAAAACTGCAAACGCTAAGGTTTGCAGAACTTTGAATGACTATAAAGGAACTCTGTAGGCTTATGGGTTCCTGGGTATAAATATTCTCACAATAGGCCTATGGGTTCTCCAGCTAAAAATAGCCCTACAATAGGCCTATGGGCTCTCCAGATAAGAATAGCCTTACATTAGGCTTATGGGTTCTTCAGGTGTAATAACCTCACAATAGGCCTATGGGATCTCTAGCTAAAAATAACCTCACAATAGGCTTATGGGCGCTCCAGGTAAAAATAGCCTAACATTAGGCTTATGAGCTCTCCAGATAAAAATAACCTTACTTTAGGCCTATGGGTTCTCCAGCTAAACATCGTTACAGTAGGCTTATGATATTCATCATTTAATAACCTCACACAGTAATCAGGGCCTAAAGAACTTACGGTGTTCACAGACAGTAAGAACTCTGAAATCCTTTGGTTCCCAGGCATCTCTAGTAAAATAATATACGACAAAATTTCATAACAAAAATTATCATATATATATATATATATATATATATATATATATATATATAATACTAAATTTATAGATATATATATGTGTGTATATATCTATCTATCTATCTATCTATCTATCTATCTATCTATCTATCTATCTATCTATCTATATATATATATATATATATATATATATATATATATATATATATATATATATATAGTATATATATATATATATATATATTATATTATATATATATATATATATATATGTGTGTGTGTCAAATGTTATTATAATATAATTTGCAATAACTATAATTTGTAAATTTTTGTGATGTAAAGTTTCTTTGTAAGACCCATGGTGACAAGAGTGCTCTTTGTTTTTTCACTGTAAGTTTCATATCCTCCACGTTTGAGCTTTGGTATCCTCTTGCTTAGTTGACTTTGTAAGAAGAAACCTTGTACAGTTAGATTCTCTGGTCTGTGTTTACATGGGTCGTTACTTCTGGAAGTTTTGTAAACATTGCACGTACTCGAGATATTGGTCATTCTCATATTCTGTAGGCTGGTTGTTCTAATGTTATTATAAGTGTGTGCAAAGGGTGTTATTCATGTTACTGTTGTGTTCAGGTGTTATTCTTTGTTGTTGCATTATCTGGGAGTGGTTATTCATGATGGTTTTCCCAGTTGCATTATTGACACCAGTAAGGTTGATCAATAAAAGCAAGTAGTTTGGCAAGGTATTCAAAATGGTAAGCTGCAAGTGAGTAAAAAATTCTATAATAAGAAAGGCCATTGAAAGAACCCATGGCATAACAGTACACACACATATACATGAATGTATGTATATTTGTTCCACTTGTGTTATTCCTAAAAATATATGCATGCGACGTTATGTTTGTGTGGAATTTACATTTTACATAGACAAAAATTTACAGGAATTTCTAAATGAAAATTGAAATATACTTTTTCAATGTAGAAATTTTGATAGATTATTAAATCTAGGAACTTCCCAGAAAAACAAAATATTTTGTAGCATAACTAGTGATTAGCAGTTGCAGAGATTTACAGTAACTAATAATGTCATTCATACACGTCAACTTTTGTGTTGTACTGTGCCCTAAAATCGTTACAGAATGTACTGATTGAAAAGGAATCTATATTGCTGCAAGAAGTGTAATAGTGCATTCAAAATAACACATCATCTCATAACACAGATATAGATGTCGACTGATTTAAATAAAATTTTTAAGGCTTTAGGGTAGAGATGAATAATTTATTCTCTTATGTATGGCCTCTTAAGCACAGTCTTGCGTGTCAGGATTATTCGTGTCTGAAGGAGCTGGATCACCACCTGAAAATAATCGAATGTATTTCAGATGTCGTGAACAGGGATTGGCTTTTTCCCTTTACAAGTTGAAATGTTCTTTGCTCGGAAATAACTCTTGTATGACATAACGAAAGCCACTTATAGAAACAACATATCATATTAAATCACTAATCGTTCGTCAACACCTTGCAGATGAACTTGATGGAATATACCAAAAAACTGAATTTAATGTTGATCAGGTTCGTTTCCTTGTTGAACTTAGGATTCTGACAAGTGTTTACATAGAGAACGCTGGTGTCATGAACTGGAAAAAAAATCTTGCATGCTGATGCACATTATTATAATTTTCATTTCATGCAATAGGCATGACAAAATAACATGAGTTTCTAAAATATTTATAGCTATTTCTATGGTTAGGTGGAGCGTAAAAAGAAGTGACAGAAAAGAAGAGGCTTGTAATTTGCAAGATGCATTCAATGGTGAAACGTGAAATAAAGGAAAACATTTATATAGAGCATACATACACAAGAAGATGATTATAACATAGTAGCACAGCATTCTACGAAAGTTTATCTCACTGGCAACAAAACGCAAAGGCTAAGCTTTAAACTAAATGCCCTTAGGCGTAATTATTAACTGGCCTTAAACCAATTCTGCTTGTCTTATACCTTGCTAGAGTCGAACTAAAAACTTGTTTTGGTGCATTCTCGGGCGGAATTAGCCTCGGTCAGCTGCGGCCTTCAGACTTAGTAAAACCGGGCATGCAGCATTCTTAGGAACTTCGCTTTACTGGGAAACTGCTGAGATGTTCAGTGCTTTATAAGAGGCAAAGAAAGCGTATTTACGTAAGTCACCGCTGTCATTATGAGGATGTTTTTCCAACGCACACACACACACACTGGATTATATATGTGTAGATATATATATATATATATATATATATATATATATATATATATATATATATATATATATATATATATATATATATAAATATCAATATACAAGATAAATATATATATATATATATCTGGTCTTTATTTGAAATATATATATATATGAGTTAGAAATATATATATATATATATATATAAATATAACACACAAGACTTGTGTGGCCTGGTTATATATATACTCTGGTCTTTCATTTTAAGATATATTTTCCTATGTGAGTTAGAAACGTATATATATATATATATATATATATATATATATATATATATATATATATATATATATTATATATATATATATTTATATATATATATATATATATATATATATATATATATATATATATATATATATATATATATATATATATATATATTATATATATATGAAATTTTTATCACACCGTGATTTATATACAATCAGAAGATACAAATGTCGTTTTATATCCAATTCACGCTACTTCGGGAATATCCCCGATGGGGAATCGTTGGAAGGTACTGTGTCGAGGGATCGAGATCCGGAAGTACCGACCCATTTATCACTTAAAAATTCCCCTTCGGTGATAATTCCCCATCGGGGATATTCCCGAAGTAGCATGAGCTGGATTTTAAAAGACATTTGTAGCTTTATGATTGTTGATTATATATATATATATATATATATATATATATATATATATATATATATATATATATACTGTATATATATATATATATATATATATATATATATATATATATATATATATATATATATATATATATATATATATATATGTGTGTGTGTGTGTGTGTGTGTACACACATATATATAATATATGTATATTTATATATATTTATTATATTTTCACCCAGCATCCAGAGTATGTTAACTCTTCGGATCTCATAGTTCTTTTTGGGATAGTTTTCTAGATCAATACTTTATTTTGTTTCATGGATGCAACTCTTCACATTCAATAAACCATATGGTGTACTGTACTGTATATATTTATACATATATATATATATATATATATATATATATATATATATATATATATATATATATATATATATATATATAAATTCTAAAACTATCGGAACAAGTGTTTATTCTCAAACTGGTATTAAAAAAGAATTGATCCATCATCAAAAACAATACGTTTTCTCAGAGCCATTTGGAATTTATCAGACGTTTTTGAGCGCCGTAGTAAAGAATGTACTTATTTATACAAAAGGTGGGGTATGGAATATAAACTGACCAATTAGAAGGCCGGGATGAGGATTAGTGAAGAAACTGAGCAGATGCTTCATTAGCGGTGACCAGTCAGAGGGAAGGGTGATGGATGGTAATATTAGTCTTAGTGGTCGTCAGTGGGTTCTATCTCGTTGTACAGAAGGGGAAATATGAACAATTTTCGCATTGCAAGTTCATAAGGCGTTTATATATTCTTTAAGGTACAGAGTCTCAGAGATACAAAGCCATCCATCATTTTATTCATAATCGAGTATCTTGGTACGAGTTCAATCCCAGCCACTAGCAGCTGATTGATTGACTTTTTATGACTACCATTACTGGCATCACGCCACTAGCATTTCTCTGGTGGGATGGATGCCATGCTTTATCTCGTCAGCGCCTCTTCTTAATCGTACCATCGCGAAGAGGGTACGTTAACCTCTTCGTCAGATGAGTCCTGTCCTTCCCTATATACGTATGAAGGCCCATCCTCCTAGATCCGGCAGGTACGTTTGCAGTTAACCTTGTCCTTCAGAACGTACTGCTTGTTCACCTAGACCCGACAGGAATTTTCTGTAACCTCATTTCAGGTACAGCAGTTTACATCACTTCAAGACACATCTAACATCATTGTTTTAAAATGACTGGAGGTTTAAGACTCGTGGTTTTTTTTAGTCATTCAAGCAACTTGTTTCATTGAAGGTCACGCCAATGTGATGTCAGGAATATAAGGTTGCGTGTTGCTGAGGGTCTAAAGGATATTGTAGATTGAGGCCGTGGAAGGACATTGGTACAGATAGCAATGATTTTTTTGTTTTTGTTCTGTCTGGAAGATGCAAAGGCTTGTCCTTGAAAGCAGGCTTTTTTTTTAACTTAACTTTAACGAGTAACGAAAAAAAGGTGGGATAAAAAGTTGTAAATCTAGTTTGAGGTTGATGGACTGAAAAACCTTTTTTGAATTTTTTTTTTTTAGTTGCTGCAAATGAAAGGGAGCTAATTCGCCAAGAGGCGCAAAGTGGTATAAACCAGACTTGGGGGGAATATGTGATGATGCCAACAGGGTAGGACGTTCTTTTGTCCTGTTTTCATATCTGGAGGCTCGGCATGATTTTCGATTCTTTTATCAAAGTGACATCTTTCGCTCGGTTATATACGCATTTAACAAGCGGCTGAGCAACGTTAAATTAACCGCAAGTGTTAATCTGTTGTAGAAAAATATCCATCCCTGGTAATGTAGAGCTTGAATCCATCGAACCAATAAGGGCGTAGTCAAAAAAGCAAATGATTATAAAATGACTGAAGTAGCGAGGACACTGCAATGCCGAGAAACCAGTGACAAAACAGGCCAAGCGAGTATGAGAACCAAGGAAAGCAATGTAAGAGAATAAAAGAGAAGAAAGGACATAACTCAAGTTAGAAGTGATACAAATTTCTGCAAGCTGTACTTGGAACGTCCAACGTACGATTGCATCGATAAATGCTATTAATGATACTACTCTTCCTTCAGTATCAGGAGACATGCCGATAACGTTTAGACCACGACGCCACCGAATGTTTAAGAGAAAAAAAAAGGCCACCCCAGTCCCAACTGAAAAGGTCACCTTCAAGACTAATAATGGCGTTTGGAGCATGAGGCGCTGAGGGAATCCCGCTCCTGAAGGCGGGGAGGTGAGAAGTGGGGTGGGGGTGGGGAAGGAAGACCAATTCTTTTGGACAGTCGTCGTTATGTGATTGATTAACGTTATTTTAATTGGATTCAGGAGGGAAGAACCAGGTGCCTAGATTCATCTTTAATGGTTTTATTCATTTTTTCTTCCTTTTTTTTTTATTTGAGGGAAGGACCTCGTTAACGGCTTCGATGGAAGGTTTGGAATGACAGATAAAAAATAAACAAGAAAAAAAATGCGCCGAATTCTTCGGCCGAATCGAGTTTTCTGTACAGCCGCTACAGCGTATAATCAAGGCCACTGAAAATAGATCTATCTTTCAGTGGTCTCGGTATAATGCTTATGAGCCGCGACCCATGAAGCTTTAACCACGGCCCGGTGGTGGCATACCCTATATGGTTGCCAGAAGCACGATTGTGGCTAAATTTAACCTTAAATAAAATAAAAACTACAGGCTAGAGGGCTGCAATTTGGTATGTTTGACGATTAGAGGATGAATGATCGACACACCAAATTGCAGCCCTCTAGCGTCAGTAGTTTCTAAGATCTGATGGCGGACAGAATAAAGTGCGGACGGACAGACAAAGCCGTCACAATAGTTTTCTTTTACAAAAAACTAAAAACATATCTTGTTTAAAGCATCGGGAAGTGGACTTTTTAAAAAATGTGACGCTATAAAGTAAATTATTTTCGTTTACCAGTTTTTCCCATAGATAATGAACTTGGGAATTTGCAGGAATTTCTTGCTATGGTAAATGAACGCAGTAATGAATTAATATCAATCTCCATCTATAGTTTCTGTACGAAGCATTTTAAAATAAAATAGCAAACGGCAGAATATGATCCTTTAGATGAATAAAGAGTCCTGTGACATTATTTTGAATGAAAACAGTTAACCTTATCTTCATTCAAACTATTAATTTTACAGCCACAGTCATTTACCATTCTTAATTTATAACTGACAGTCATTTCGCCTTTCATTTGCAATTTACCGCTAATTAAAATCAGTACCTTGGCTAAATGGTTCATTATTCCTAGCTAGCTGGAACTAGCTGTTGATTGTTAAAAACTGTTCCTTGGCGTCTACTGTCTTTGTTTTTAAATAGCCTCCAATAAAAACATTTTTAGCCCCACTTGATGTCCTGTTTTTTCCTTTAGGTAACGGAGAAGCGAGAACTGCTCTGGCCTCTAGACTCTATATGAAAACAGTTTCCAGTCTAGATCCGCAATGGTTAGGTACCCTTGCACTCACACGGCCTTTGTTCCCTCCCCACCTCTTGCCTTCTTCTTTATGCATTTATATATTCATATTTGTTGATTCATATCTCTTGTTATTCGATTGCTTTCTTAGTCTCTCTATTATTCTCTTTTCGAATATGGGCTTCAACTGGGAGTTTGCTTTGTTCTTGATATTTTTACACACACACACACACACACACACACATATATATATATATATATATATATATGAGGAGTTAATTATAGGTGTGTAATCAAGGTAGTTAAGAGGTATAGGTGTAAATAAGGTAGTTGAAAAAATTAAGTGAAAAAAATGAAGAACGTACAACTGGTAAAAAGAATAGCGAAGGTAAAAGGACAGATAAGAGTATTTTGATATATATATATATATATATATATATATATATATATATATATATATATATATATATATATATATTTATATATATATATATATATACACATTTAATATATATATATATATATATATATATATATATTACATACATTTATATGTATATATGTTATTTATCTTATATACATATCAATAATCACGGATGGTAAACAGTAACAGCAATGGAATAATCTTTTTTTTTTTTAACGTGCTTTTTTTCCCATTTGTATGGGGTAAGCACGATGCCCTCTTTTGAAGAACTTTGATTTGGCTTTGGGGTAGACTTTGTAGTCTCGATCGGCTGCCCTGCCTGTCATCGCCTACACCCCGGTAGCGTATGTACATGTATTGTACCAGTCACCAGCGGCCTTTCTCTCAGCAGCGAAGAGTCGTTGCAAGTTGGAATGTCAATACGATTAGGAAAATAACTGAACTGGACTGTTAGTAATAGTTATGGAGTGGTGCTACTGGAAGACTCTAAAGAATAACTCAGATATCAGCGAAGAAGTCATTTATATATTTTTAATTAGAGAAAAGGGCATTTCCTTTCATGAAATTAAAATACCGATGACCAAACTCAGTTGTTAATTGGAAATCATTACAGGAATAAAATGTGGAGAGGCAATTATAGAATGTCGATAAAAGAGCTGAAGTTTCTGAGTTACCACCACAATGTCAGCTGAAAGATGAATAGACTGGTAACATGACTCAGTGTAAAAAAAAAAAAAAAAATTGCAAATTTGTAAATTCTGGGAGAGAATTTTCCTTGTAAAGGAAAAATGAACCTATGGATTACATTCTAAATTCTGTTGGTAGAGTTGTAGGCTGCTATCCATGACTGATAAAAAGTTACGAAAGAGATTACACATTTAACATCTCTTTTATTTCCATTTGGGTCAAAGTAACTTTTATACCATTCAACAAATTATGCTTCATGAGGTGTTATTTATCATAACTTCTAATGTTCCCCATATCTTTTCCTGGCTCCCATACTCTACGAATTCAGTTTTATCAAATCATCTTTTTGTATATGTCTGCTGCTTTCATTCGTCGCATGTTCTTAAAACCATAAATGAAAAATGTACGTTGATTTCCTATTTTTCTTAAGGATCTTGCTAATACTAACATTAATGCATACCTTTCTCTCTGAGGAGGTCACCCAAATGGAACAGAAATCCTTCGCGACGTCTCCTTAATATCATTCAACCCCATCACTGACACTTACCAACGGGTTCGAACTTTTTAATACTATTTTGGAACCTTAGGCTGCGTCCACGATACAAGATAAGATGTCTTAAACACACGTCGGTAACTTATCGTTCAATTGTCGCGCGATTGGAACTTCAGAAATTCAGGCGAAGACGCAATAAATTATTACCCTAATACAGGTCTCGTAGTATTGTAATAATTTACTTCTGCTTTTATCTATTTATTTATTTGTTAATTTATTTGTTCTTTTTTAATAATATATATATATATATATTAGATAGACATATTTATGTCTATATATGTATATATGTATATATATACAAATATGTTATATATATATATATATATATATATATATATATATATATATATATATATGTATATGTATATATGTATATATACACATACATATATAATATGTATATTATATATATATATATATATATATATATATATATGTAATATATATATATTATATATATATACACACATATATACATAGATACATACATAGGTTCAGCATATTCAGATGGCTGTAAGAGACTGAAGGACACAAAACTCTCCGCGAATTAAACATCCTCCTTAAGCATTATGTTTCGCACAACAGAAAATGGTCCTTTTGAAATTTCATAAACTACTACTAGTCGTAGTATTACTACTACTACTACTACCACTGCTACTTCTAATAATAATAATAATAATAATAATAATAATAATAATAATCAGCAAAAATTCCGGAATTTCAAAGATAAAAGAGGACTTCAAAAAGATGACTGAACAACAGTTATATCTATCTTGATCAGCCAGATCGAAATATTTGCCACCAGGTGGTATGAAACATGAATTGGATAATGGAATTACAACTAATTAATTGATTTCATATCATTATAAACATAGTGTTAGTTTTGTCTTGTACCATAAAGCATTTTTTTCCGCTTTTTGCTCGTGAGTTTTTTGTTGCCTTTCTTTTTTTTCAGGTTGGTTCATTTCTTTTGCTTCAAGTTACCTTTGTTTTCTAATATATATCCTAAATGTTATGGGACACTGAGCAATGGTAATGAATGTATAGATACGTCGAACGCAGATATAATACTTATAGATATAACTTATAGATATAACAAAGGTATAATAGAGAGTGAGAGGTTTGATGAATCAGCATATCGTAGGTAAGAATATGTGCGGTCTCAAATTATATAATTAATAATATATCCACGCAGTGTTAAAGTGAGAAACGCCTGAGAAAGGCATTCATATGAAAGCGCAAGGTTATGGGGGAGGGCGCTGGTGACTGTTTAGGAATTTCTGCGTCCTCACTGCATTAAAACATGTCGTAAACATACGTCGGCAACTTATCCAATACACATCGCGAAAATGTTTAAGACAGGCTGACGACTTATCGGTAGTCCTAACCAGTTCCTCATTAAATTATCTAGCATTTGACAAAGATTCATTCTCAACTTACCATCCCTGACTTGTTTTAAACATGTTTGTGATATGTATTTGATATTATTATTATTATTATTATTATTATTATTATTATTATTATTATTATTATTATTATTATTATTATTATTCAGAAGATGAAACCTATTCACGTGGAACAAACCCATAGGGGTCATTGACTTGAAATTCAAGTTTCTAAAAAAATATGGTTTTCATTAAAAAAAGTAATGGAAGGTAAAGGGAAATACAAAAGCAGAGATCTCGCTTATTAAAAACAAATAAATTAACAAATTAATAAATAGATAAAAGTGTAAGTAAATTATTACAATACTAGGAGAATTGTATTAGGGTGATAATGCATCGCATCTTCGCTTGAATTTTTGAAATTCCAATCGCGCGACAGTTGCACGATAAGTACCTATGTGTGTTTTTGACATCTTGTCTTGCAGTGTGGACGCTCCCTAAGGCTACAAAACAGTGTTATTATAATACAGGTGTTCGAACCCGTTGGTAAGTGTCAGTGATGGGGCTGAATGATACTAAGGAGACGTCGCGAAAGATTTCTGTTCCATTTGAGAAACTTTCCCAGAGAGACAGGTATGCAATAATGTTAGTTTAAGTAAGATCCTTAAGAAGAATAGGAAATCAACGTACATTTTTCATTTATGGTATTAAGAACATGTGACGAATGAAAACAGCAGACATATATAAACAGATGATTTGATAAAAAGGAATTCGTAGAGCAAGGGAGCCATGAAAAGATATTGGGAACCCTTACAAGTTATGATAGATAACACCTTAGGAAGCATAATTTGTTGAATAATATAAAAGGTACTTTGACCGAAATGGAAATAAAAAGGTGTTAAATGTTTGTAATCTCTTTCGTAACTTTTTTATCAGTCATGGATAGTACAACTCTGCCAGAAGAATTTAGAATGTGATCCATTAGGTTAGTTTTCCTTTACAAGGAAAACTAGCTCCCAGAATTTACAAATTTGCATTTTTTTTCTACATTTAGTCACGTTACCAGTCTAGTTATTTTCCAGCTGACATTGCGGTGGTAACTGAGAAATTCCAGCTCTTTTATCGACATTCCAATTACCTCCACATTTTATTCCTATAGTGATATCCAATTAATAACTGAGTTTTGTCATCAGTATTTTGGTG
Source organism: Macrobrachium rosenbergii (assembly GCF_040412425.1). Lineage (NCBI taxonomy): Eukaryota > Metazoa > Arthropoda > Malacostraca > Decapoda > Palaemonidae > Macrobrachium > Macrobrachium rosenbergii. Next base: position 13,387,794 of record NC_089792.1, on the reverse strand, counting down.
TTATGAAAGGGAAATGCCCATTTTTTCCATTAAAAATATATACAGTAAATAGATAACCTTTTCGCTGATATTCGAGTTATACTATCTATATATAATCCAGTGTTATTCTTTAGAGTCTTCCAGTAACACCACTCCATAACCATTAATAACAGTCCAGTTCAATTATTTTCCTAATCTTATTGATATTCCAACTGCCAACAACTTCCCTAACGCATCATCAAAAGTTGAATTCTGTTGATAGCATTATTCCACTGCTGTTACTGTTAATAATTTTCTCTGATTAATGGTTCTTCTCTGTTGCTGATAAAATAAGCTTATCACCCACTGCTCTGTTTTTTGTCATTAATATTCTTCTTCCAGCACCAAAACTGTTCCATCCAACAACGTTCGAAATCTGTTAATGGCTTCCCAACATGCCACTACTATTCCATTTTTTGCTGTAAAACAAGCAGATCTCTTAATGATATGAAGTGTGATGGTAAGTTCCTGCCTTTGGCTCAAACATTCTTAATTTTTTTCCTGAACTTCAGCATTACAGAATTGTCATTAACATTACTTTCTTTTTTAAGTCATTCCAGACCTGACACTTATCCTTGTGCATTCCGTTACAGCATTCCATTTTTCATCCGGTGCGTTTGCTCAATTTCATTTGGAAATCTAAATTTTTTTTTTTTTTTTAGTAACAGCTCATCCATGCCACTTGCATCCTGATTCGGTGACTGCTGTTCCAAAACATTCATGTCTCTGACATTCAAACACTGTCGACATCGTTTTAATTTTGCCTCCAGCATTCCAATTCCATGACCTGCATTCCATTTTCGTCATTGACGTCACTGACTGATGTCATCGTTTTTCAATTCAGCGCCGACAGTTCAATTAAACCATCAGTTATCTGGCGTGAGTGACATTCCACTTTAATCAGTGGTATGTTCTTTTGAACATTAGTAAACCAGTATATTAATAGCGCTTTTATTCCAACATCTGCAGTGATTCATCCCTTGCAGAAGTAATGTTCAGTCTTGACATATGCTATGATTAACATTCTACATTCTTTGCTTATTCAGCTGAAATGTTTTCGAATATAACGTAATGCGAGATGTCGAGTGATTCAACATTAGCTGCTTTACGTGAATAAAAAAAAAAGATACTCTTACACGAGTCTTTTGAGGTCATTTCAAACTGGCTCTTTCATTATACAGACGGACTGATTTTACATTAACTGACAATTTAGGGACGTGTATGCAAACTCAGCTTCACTATATTGCTTATACAGTATATCCCCTTTTTTCCCGTGCTTTATGTGCACTGGAAAAAAAATTGAATATATAAACAATATGCTGAAGCTGAGTTTTCATACACGTTTCCAGCTTGACAGTTAATGTAAAATTAGTCCATTTGTATAATGAAAGAGGAAGTTTGAAATCACTTCAAAGAGTCATTCTATGAATAACATTTTCTGACGTTTACTTGCGTAATACTATGAACGATAATGTAAATTGCCTTCTTTATCTAAAAGATCTGAGTGTAATTGCGTAGCAGAACTTGTAATAAAGGCACAATTTCTCTCCGACAAAGCAGCTGAATTTAATTTTTTTTTTTGTCGAACAAAAGTAGTTTCGTGAATTAGGTCATGATTAACATGTCTGGAATACCTGGGTTCGTACCAAATACTTATACCTTACGTAACTGGCCCACGCAATACCCTACGGGGTTTGCACGTAGCTGTGGAATTCTCTCTCTCTCTCTCTCTCTCTCTCTCTCTCTCTCTGTGCATCTGTTTTCCAGCAGAGTGATTAGATGTATTTTTATAATGGGGGGAATATCATCTAACATTCTAACTAGTTTATGTTTAGAGCCACATTAACTTTTTTTTTGTTAGCTGTAAGCATCAGGCAGTATGGGTACAGCTCAAAAAAATATTAAGTCAGACGGCAACGCAGTGTGAGAAATGATACCATTAAGGGAATTACTGAAGTTACATAATCGATGAGATAATAGCGGTCCGCTGGTATACTGGTTAGTGTCGTGGCATGCCACTCAGATGTCGCGGGTTCGCGTTTCCCCAGGGCGATGGAAAATCACTGGCTCTGTGTCATGATGAGTTACTGCTGCATTGTGGTGTCTGCGGTGGGAGGTTGAAACCAATATTCTTTTGAAGCTTGAATTTCAAGTCAATGGTTCCTGTGTGCTTGTTCCACGTGAACAGGTTTCATCTACGGGAATAATAATAATAATAATAATAATAATAATAATAATAATAATAATAATGTACGTTCTTTGCTCCACGGCGGGGAGAACAGCACATGACAGCACCAGCGTGGAAGACCCAGGCCTACTTCGTTGAGAACTTTATGACAGGAGGTTGGAGCTGACAGGAGATTTGTGGAAGATAAAGCTCAGGAAAGATCGGGTGGGGGAATTACCCAGAAGCCATCTGCGTCACAAGGCAATGGGGGCGATGATGATGATAATGATAAAACAAATAATTTTTTTCCTGTGAATCCAAAGGCGCTGTCCGGCAGATGACAAGTGCAGTTCCTGTCCGCCGCGCTGTATCATTCCCACTGATCATGCGCAGAACTTCCTGATGTGTTGGTTACGGCTGGTAACCCCAGTTGCCAGTATGTGTAGGAAGGCGAAGACTGAATTTTTGTTCGACCTTTTCTGATTTACTTCCAAACACCTTTTGAATCTACAGTTTCCATTTTACCACTACCCATATTATCATTCATTTGTCTAACTTCCTGGATTCCATACATCCTCATGATCTTACTTTTACTTACATTTACCTTCTAGTTCCTCTTTTGGCAATTACTCAAACTCTTTCACCAGGTTCTGCAGTGTCTCTTCACCTTCCATAATCAGCACCGTGTCGTCTTCAAACTTGAGTAGCTGGACACGATATTAATGGTCTATGTTCTTATTTCACAACTTTGATATTATTTTTAATGTCCATTCTCTGAATTTTCATATCGTGTCATCTACAAAGGTATTCAATATCTAAGATAAACTTCTACGTAATGTACACACATTCACATACATAATCACACACACAGTCACACACACCACACACACACACACACATATATATATATATATATATATATATATATATATATATATATATATATATATATATATATATATGTATATATATATATATATATATATATATATATATATATATATATATATATATATATATATATATATATATATATATACATATACTGTATATGTATAAACAGTCAGCTGCATTCTTCTCTACTTGTCTGCTTCTGTCAGGAGATGTCCTCTTTGCTTGTTTTCTTTTCTTCTGTCTCTTCAAATTTGCTTTCTTGTTCTTCCTGTTCAACCGGTTTCTTTGTTCTTCTGTCCTCTTAAAGTCTTTCTTACCCGCTGGATACTTTCTTGAGTCTTTAATTCTTCTTGTTCCTTTCAAAGACAGTAATGCCTCTTTTTCTCCCTCGTTTTTTTCAGCGTGTGCGTCGGTGTAGCTTCTCTCTCTCTCTCTCTCTCATTTTCTACGTAGAGCGGTAAGTTTAGTGAGTTTGGGCTGGTGTTCATCAACTTTAAACGGTGCTGTGATTACGGTGGAAAAATTTGTGGCGTGTTGTGTTGTTTCTTTCTCTCCGGTCGTAATGTTCGCTGAGTAATGTTTTTTCCTTCTTTTACTGTCACTTTATCCCACGCTCGCTAAATATTTATATCCCACTGAGTTGCCACCATGTGTGCTACCCTCTGTTGTAGATAGTGTAGTCTTGGGTAACGTAAGCCTGCAGCCGGTCGTCAAGATCAAATGTATCTTAGGAACCATTTTATCTTGCTTTAGATGACAGTATATTATTCAAGGTTAATCAGCTGGGTGTAGTAGTTATTAGTTTCCTGTAAGAGAAAACTGCTTAGATGGCTATTTGTCCGTCCGTCTGCACTTATTCTGTCCTCCATCAGATCTTAAAAACTACTGAGGTTAGAGGGCTGCAATTTGGTATGTTGATCATCCACCTTCCAATCATCAAACATACCAAATTTCACCCCTCTAGCCTAAGTACTTTTTTAATTTTATTTAATGTTAAAGGTTAGTTATGATCGTACGTCTGGCACCGCTATAGGTACCAACGACACAGGCCACCGCCTGGTCATGGATGAAAGTTTCTGGGCCGCGGCTGAGAATTTCATGAGGCCGTGGCTGAGAGGTTCATACAGCATTATACTCTGTACATAAAACTCGATTGCGCCGAAGATACTTCTGCACTTGTTTTACTTGTTTACTTTATTGCCACTTGGAAGCATATAGTTTCTCCTTTATGAATAAGCTGCTTCACGGAGTCAACTGGGATCAAGACTAAAATAAACTAAGTCAGAAACTTGGCCTTAAAGACAGACAGTAGACACAAGCGTGTAAAATTTCTGAAGTCTTGCCTACGTTGAGAGATGAGCCACTTATTCAAACACCCTAGCACACCTTTCATGCCCAACTGTATTGCTTTTTGCTTCTTGTAAAACTGTTCTTACTCCTCTCCTTTCTCCTTTTATAGAGCTTTGGGCGGAAGTGTCTTTACTTCAGAACTGCTTCGTCGTTCACAAGATGTGTCTACGTCACTGTTCACCATTCTTATTAACCTCCACCATTCACCATCACCGTTTTCTGTTCACCATTTTCTATTCACCATTCTCTCTCTCACCACTGAATCCACATCGAGCAGCTTGCGAATATTTATCTTTATTAACCTCTCATCTTATCATTGGTGCATTAAACTGCTGAGCTTGCTTAGTTACCAACGGCCACGGAACAGTCGTTGATTTTTTTTTGTCTTGGCGTTTCATCAATTTCCCTTCTCTCTCAGATGTTCTGCCTCTTGGTCAGAAGACCGCGTGGTTTCATTCTTTGTAATAATCCCCAATAATAGTTTCTATATTAGTCTCTCTAACACACAAATACACACACACACATACACACATTCTTGTGATAGTCTCTAATAATAGTTTCTATATTAGTCTTTGTAACACACAAACACACACACACACACTCACATTCTTGTATATGTGTGCCCGACATACATTATTCGACATAGGTTCCAAACTACCGAAAGTTGGTCATTGAAGTTTTCGATTTCTCGGAGGTGATTGACACCATTGTGCCTCTATTGACCTAAGCAATAAATTACGTGCCTGTTAGTTAGTCGACTATAGATGTGACGAGGTTAAAAAGGACATGGACTAACAACCTTAAACAAAAAAATTGCTGACTACGGCTCAGGACCGTATTCATTTATTTTTTAAATCGCATTAGGCCAATTTTGTTGTATTTTCAAAGGTGTTGTTTGAGATTTGTTAAGTTCCTCGGACGAATCGGTAGAGTTCTCGGCTAGCACTCCGCTAGACCCGAGTTCGAGTCTCCGGCCGGCTAGTGAAGAATTAGAGGAATTTATTTCTGGTGATGGAAATTCATTTCTCGGTATAATGTGGTTCGGATTCCACAATAAGCGGTAGGTCCCGTTGCTAGGTAACCAATTGGTTCTTAGCCACGTAAAATAAGTGTAATCCTTCGGGCCAGCCCTAGGAGAGGCTGTTAATCAGCTCAGTGGTCTGGTTAAACTAAGGTATACTTACTTTGAGATTTGCTGTATGAACCCGGATAACTTTATGAAGCTTTTAATGTTTAATTTCCACTGTAAATCGAAACTAAATTTGCACTAGTTTTATTAACAGGTTACTTATGCAGTGTGGCTGGGTCAAGTGAAAAAGATGTCGTCGTCTGATTTGATTATGTATCTTGAGTAAACTTAATTATGATAAGTGGTTTGCGCAGTGCATATAAAAGGAACTTCTGTAAGGTTTTCTCAAAGAAATATATAGAATATGTTTTTAAGAAAAATGCTGGGTCAGTTGTGTGCGATGCCATTCCCTTCTTCACCTTTAGGTTTGTTAGTCCGAATATCATTTAAGATGGATATTATTTTCTGTGATGCAATTAAAGACTTCTTTTATAGAATGTGGTGTAATTATTGTACGCTGAACATTTGTACAATTACAAATAAGAGGGCTATTTTAGTTGATTATTAAGGGCTGTGTGAAAATTTGTGAATATTGGTACATGGAAGTGTTCCTAAACACAGTATTGTAGCCAAAGAATAATGTATTTTGTACACTGGATATTTAAAAAAAAAAAAAAGATAGGCATTGACAAGGTCCTTTAAAAATATTGTGAGAGGTCGGCTCATCAGTGAGCGAAAATACGTTCCCTTGCGCATGACGTCATTGGGCAGTCTCCTCTGACAGCACAGATGTTATGAAAAAATGTGCTGAGAGAGAGAGAGAGAGAGAGAAAGACGTGTGTTTACTTCATCCTTCACACTCAGGGTCCTGTGACTGACGTCACAGAACCTCCACCTATATGAGCATGAGCCGACCTCTCAGAGTATATTTAAAGGACCTTGGGCATTGAGTTTATGGGTGCTTTGACACAGTACGACCAGGACGAGATGCCGTGTACGACCGTCGTGGACACCACGGCTCTCTTTCCGCCCTGCATGATTTACGTCGCGTCCGACATGAAGACAACATTAAACTGCAGGTCGCTTTCAGCCAATTCGATTTTCGCTGGTTCGTCGAGTCACGACGTCGTAACACTGCCCAGCGCTTGTCTTGCTAGAACACAGAGATTAACCACACTTGGAGCGCTCGTCAACAGTAAGTTTCGTTTACCCCTCCTATTGTTTATAGAATTTTACCAACAAATTAAATTAGTGCGTTTTGTATAAAGGGCGTGATGAATATATATATATTTTTTTAATAAAATCAATCCTAAAGGCAGGCAATAAGTGTTTCAGTTGATTTTTGGTGTTTATGAAATTTTATTTGTTAGCCGACAAACAGTTTTTTCTCCTTTGGCAGTGACCCTGGTAGTTGTGACGCAGATAACCCACAATTAATCAATTAATCTCCTTTGGCATTACAAATGAATAAATGATTTTATTTTTTTGCTGTTGGCTGGCATATCATTAAATTTATTCCTTTGGCTTAATTTTTAGTCAGTAAATAAAATGATTTAATGGTGCACAATATTTCATATTAAAATGGTAGAAATAAACGCCAAATATTAATGGATCTCGTCATGCAGTACACTCGCCAACAACAAATTCCCGCTCTGCTTGCGCGTGGTAGACCCCTGTTCTCTAGACCAGTGGTTCTTAACCTTTATTACCTCCCTCCCCACCCCTCTAAAAGCTGGTCCTTCCTCCGGCCCCCTTGCATCTATGAGTAAAATTCCCTCCCAGATTTAAGGAAAATAAAAAAAGAGAGAAGGAGTGTTTTTTATTCTTTTGGGAATGAACTAGTGAGATACTTGACACTGCTTCTTAGCGACTCTTGTTAAGAAAATAACGAATATAATTTGAGAATTTTTAATTTTCCCTAGGGCTCGCGCCTCCCCTGGAAATTGCTGACGTCCCCCTAAGGGGGTGCGCCACAAAGGTTGAGAACCACGGCTCTAAATTCAACAGTATTCTACGCGTGTCTAACGAAGAAAGTGCTTCTTAAATCTAAGATTTAAAACGTTAATGATTTTAATTTACCTTCTTAAACCAGAGAATTGGAGAAAAGCTTGATATTTTAAGATTTAAGATCTGGAATTTCGTCTGTTGTCAAAGGTTGCTGTGAATTAAACGCTAGGATCTAAAATGAATCGTGATTGGCCTGTTATTATTTACATTTAAGGTTGCAATGCATTAATCAAATAAATTGACGGCGCTATTCGTCTGTAATTACGGCATTCTTCTCTCACGCTCTCTTTAGAGGAATCATATTACCAATGTCATAGTTTGATGACATGATATTCATATTAAGCAACCGAATCCGGTGATTTTGGCTTAAAATCTTACATACAGGATGGGAAGATGATTTAGAAAATAATATCCATAAACTTATACTGCTATAAAGACGTTTTTCTAAATATCTAAACCCTTCTTGAATTCCTGTGACCTCAACCCTTCTACGCGACATAATGAAGGGAGAAAGGGACACCTCCCATCGAAGGGTAGGGTTCCTCAATCAATCTTTTTTATGAGTAACGTAAATTATATGTAGGGTAGTGACAGGTGCCTTTATGATGGAGCTATGCATGTTCTCAGAATTTGCATTTGTGTCTCTCATTTTACTGGGGGGGAAACACGTTTACCCGTAAGGCTCCATTTCGTTCTTTCTATTTTCTTTTTTCGTTTTCAGTGGTATTGTTTTTCATTCAGTGTTACTGTTTACATCTCAGTTACTGTGTTTTCGTTTTTATTGCTGTAGTTATTATCAAACGTACTGACTTACGGTGTCTTTATTACTGTTTATTGTCACCATCACGACCATCGTTCTCAAAGCTTTAGTTAATGTGACTTTTTATTGCTGCTGCTGTTAAAGTACTCAGCGTCAAATGATGGAATTTAAACTACAGTCTAAAACAATCCTTTTATCCTTTAGAATGAGGTGAAATGGCTGGAAATATGAAAATTAAGAATTGAGAGTGAAATGACAGTTTTTAGAAAGGTGGATATATCACCCATTCATATTCTCTTTCTTAGTTTAACCCCTAGTCGGGTTGTTGTTTTTAAATGGCCTTCCCAAGTTGTTCCTATCCTGAATGCTTTATGTCATTAATTTGTTTTGGCAGCGGTTTAAAGGCGGACGCCCTTCTTGTAGTAAATACTTACTAATGACGCTATAATAAACAGTAAACAGTAAAAAAATGCTTAAAGTTTCTTCAGCGCTATCAAGTTTTCTGTACAGCCGCCACAGCGTATAATCGAGGCCACCGAAAATAGATCTGTCTTTCGGTGGTCTCGGTATAATGCTGTATGAGCCGCCATGACCCATGAAACTTTAACCACGGCCCGGTGGTGGCCTATCTATATCGTTGCCAGAAGCACGATTTTGGCTAACTTACCCTTAAATAAAATAAAACTAATGAGGCTGAGGGCTGCAACTTGGTATGTTTGATGATTGGAGGGTGGATGATCAACATACCAATTTGCAGCCGTCTAGCCTCAGTAGTTTTTAAGATCTGGCGGACAGAAAAATTGCAGACAAAAAGTGCGGACGGACAGACAAAGTCCTTTTAAAGAGTTTTCTTTACAGAAAACTAAAAAATGGGCTGGATTTTTATGTAGAAATTAATGTACGGTTCTTAAGGTGTCTGAACATTCCTGTATTATTGACAACAGAAGGTAAGAAAGCCTACAGAAACAGGACACACTGACTCATAGGCAGTTAATGTTGAATCACAGAACATCTGGTAACTTTCAAGAAAAGTCTCGTCTCAAGACTTATGGTGAAGAAATTATGTTCCTGACTGAAGCCCCAGAAATAATTTCATCGGCACATCGAGAATTAATGAACAACTACGAGGAGTTAATTCGACATGCCCCAGAGAAACGAAGAACACCTACGGATCTGCACAGCCACCTGGGAGCTGAACACGAAGGCGCAGTTGGATATTAGAATTGCAGGAGACATGAAACACATTTTCTTGTCAATGGAGGACCTGTCACGGATGAACACCCTGCCGAAGGGCGTGTAGTGTTTTGATTTTCTCGATGTGGGTTTGATTCGCGTCTCGTGAAAATGAATGAGGATTTTATGTGATCAAGACTGTCTGCCTTGCTTGTTTTTGGCCTCTAGTAGTTGCTATCAATTTTGAAATAAATCGACCAGTGAAATTTAGTCAGAAACTTCTACATTTCAATTAATCTAATTATAAACCTTTTGAAAAATTGTAATTTAATTGACAAAATAAAAAAAACAATATAAGCAACATCAAACTCTTCGGACCAGCCATTTGAGAACTGATAATCAGCTCAGTGGTCTGGTAAAACCATATGTATGGTAAAACTAAATACATATACAATATCTGTAAATTGCATCATTATATTGTGATCGAAAATAATGAGTAAATACAATAATGTAACTGATAAACTGTATTTTTCAAGACACAAAAATACAAAAAACAGTGAGATGCTAAGTACTTTCGTCTTATTACCAAGAAGAAAGTACTTTGCATCTCATTGTCTCACTCTTTCCTTCGTGGCTGCAACTTTGTTCGTATAATCATCACATTTTTACCTGTCTGTGATTTAAAATCAAACATATAGTATATATATATGAAATATATACATATATATATATATATATATATATATATTTAAATATATATATATATATATATATATATATATATATATATATATATATATATATATATATATATATATATATATATTTATATATCATATCATAAAATCCCTTTCTTTCGGAGAAATAAATACCTTCATGCATCTTTATAATTAAAAAGTTTACCTTTACCTGTAATTGCTCACGAACAGAAACGTGTGCTATAAAAAGTAGTAGGACATCGGGATGATTTGATGAAGGAAGTCCTGCTTGACTAGTTTGTACCACAGATCCACCAGCAAATTTAAATAGTCACTCGAGTGGAGCACGAAGTCAGTTGACCTCCGGCCCTATCTCTCTCTCTCTCTCTCTCTCTCTCTCTCTCTCTCTCTCTCTCTCTCTCTCTCTCTCTGTAAAGCTTCTCAAAACTCTGACTATCAGAGGTCATTCTGCTAAGCTGCAGCTGTAATTCTTGAGCCGCAGCGTTACTTTTGTGACGGAAACCTGAATTCACTGAGGCATAAAATCTTTGCGTGACTGTATCTTCCTGGTAGATCTCAATTTTCCCTTTTCTCTTCGCTGTGTGTTGTTTGGATATTTATTTATCTATCTTATTCTACGTCCCTCTAAGGCCTTGGATAACGCCTTCGTGCGCGGAGAAATCCGAACCAACGCGAAAGTGAATGATAGCTTTTGATTCGAAAAAACGAGAACAATTG
>NC_089792.1:13336920-13371920 GCF_040412425.1 Macrobrachium rosenbergii | reverse complement strand
TCCAAAGAAGAAAATTGAACACAAGACAACTATTTTTTCTTTGGCTAAACTGCCTAGCACTCTCCTAGGCCCGCGTTCGATTCTCCGGCCGGCCACTGAGGAATTAGAGGAATTTATTTCTGGTGATAGAAATTCATTTCTCGCTATAATGTGGTTCGGATTCCACAATAAGCTGTAGGTCCCGTTGCTAGGTAACCAGTTGGTTTTTAGCCACGTAAAATAAGTCTAATCCTTCGGGCCAGCCCTAGGAGAGCTGTTAATCAGCTCAGTGGTCTGGTTAAACTAAGGTATACTTAACTTTTGGCTAAACTACTCTTACCCTGATTACTGTTGAATTTTTTTTAAACAACCAGATGACTATAAATAGACTATATAAACGGACTGGGTTAGCGATGCGGGATGAGACCAACTTCGGTGTCAGTCATCGTAGTTTCACGTTTGGGAAACCGGTGGACGGACTATGTGATACACTTGCTTGAGAACGAGTCATTAAATTGACGTGTCCCTGCAGTCAGGTTTCCACTGGCACGCTAACAATTTGATATTCTGTTTGCCCGAAGGTAATGTTTCAGGAATCTATTTTTTGTGCGTACAGTTACACCAAAGTTTCACTCGGGAAAACTGTTTGGCCATTAGCCAATTTTTACTGTGACACGTATCCCTGGTATTCACGAGAATCCCCGAGCCCTCAAAACCATAATTTTTATTAGTTTTCTGTTAAAAGAAAACTATTGTGCCGGCTTTGTCTGTCCGTATGCACTCTTCCTGGTCGCCCTCAGATCTTAAAACTACTGAGGCTAGAGGGCTGCAAATTGGTAGGTTGATCATCCACCCTCCAATCATCAAAGATACCAAATTTCAGCCCTCTAGCCTCAGAAGTTTTTGTTTTATTTATGGTTAAAGTTAGCCATAGTCGTTCTTCTGGCAACGATGCAGGATAGGCCACCATCGGGCCGTGGTTAGAGTTTCATGGGCCCGGCTCATACAGCATTATACCGAGGCCACCGAAAGATAGATCTATTTTCGGTGGCCTTGATTATGCGCTGTACAGAAAAGTCGATTGCGCCGAAGAATCTTCGGTGCATTTTTTACTTGTTTTTATCGTTTATGATCTATTAAACTATTTGAGATAAACGCAACGCTGTCCTCGAACGTTATTTTCATTGAAAACATAATAAACATCGGCATCAGCTTTGTTTTTTTTTTTGATAAACATTAAGTAGAGAACCGCCCAAGGTTACGATAGTTAACAATTAACGGTTGTCTGTGTGAGGTGTTCTCTAACTTTTTTACCTTTTTTTAAATAAGTGAGTTCCTCTTTTTCGTCGGTCTTTTTTTTTTTTCTCTCGTCTTCTTTGAAGTGTAATGTGTTCTCTTGTTGTTAACTCCCTCGTTGATATATGCCGGACAGAGTAACTGGGTGAAATGTTGGTGGCCGGTAATAAAGTCACGGAAAAAAAAAACAGAAAAAAAAGTCACAATTTTAGCTAGGATAAAAAGTCACATTAATTTATAGTGGCTATTAAAGCACTTAAAGTTATAAAACAGAAATTATTTTTGGATCTTTCCTAGATAGTGACCTCCAAGGGTTTTTGGGGGTCGTTATCAAGGACTAACATTTCTTCGGGTTCATTATTTTTATGATATTTACAGTCTCTTGTTTATGTTTTTACTACGGTAATCCCCAACGGGCTTGTACTAAACACGCCGCAAAGGTTGATACGTACCGGGTTAAAACCCGTGGCGGTCGCTATCTAGAAAAGATTGATGTGACTTTTTTTCCTGCGACGTTTTTTCTGTGACCTTTTTACCTGTGACTTTTTTACCTGGATTCGAAATGTTGGTGCTAGCGTCTTGGTCTACAAAAAATTCATTGAAATCTCCCGAGCTATTGTCCTAAATTGTAAAGACATCAGCTTATCTAAGCCGGATCAATTGTCCTGGTTTCATGAGCGGCAAAATTCCTCTTTCGAAATATACCCTGTAGAGGTTTGCTTGTAGAGGTGGTGCTGAAAAAGGAAGGGGTGCAGAATTTTTGTTTATAAATTACCATTTTAAGTAAAAACGTCGTTGGTTATTCATAGGTTAATCGATTTGACAGTTTGATCAAGGCTAAGAGTAAATGGTTTCGTATGTTTTTTCCTATTTAGAAAGAAAAAAAAAAACACATTTTAACTTATGAAATAAAAATTATTTTTTCAGATGCGTGATGTTTAATAAATACAGCAGAAATAGAGAAAGTAGGTTTAGTTACGTGAAACAGGTAGTCTCTTTCAGTGGCCTTAAGAACAGCTGGAAGTACATAATGCGAATTAATTGGAATAACGTTGAACCCAAACAAAACTCTAAGTAAGATTATACATAGGCCTAGGTAAGACATCGGTTTCCCCCCCTAGTCAGATCTTTTCATAGACTTTGTTTCTTTATAAATTCTATGATCAGTTTCCGTCATATGATTATACATAGGCCTGGGACATCGGATTCCCCTCCCCTCCCCCCCAAGTCAGATCTTTTCATAGGCATTGTTTCTTTATAGCTTCTATAATCAGTTTCCGTAATTTAAGGCCAGTATGGGCAAATTCAGCTTCTTCCACCTTGCACTTACTCTCTCGCTGCCTAGATTTTAAAGACCCGTCTTTCAAGTGCAGCTCATGTCAAACAGTATATAGAACAGTTTGCTAAAAGGATAAAAAAACCATTGAAAGCTTTAATTAAGTTCGCACCAAGCATTCTTCAACTCATTTTAAATTCTAGGTGTCTTTGTTGACTGCAAATCCCCATCTGAGGAACATTTACCCGATCTGACCATTCCTCATTTGCGCTAAAATGGTGTATTTAGGAATCTTTCAAGTGTATTGGAGACCTTTCTGTCTTGAGGAACTTATATATATATATATATATATTATATATATATATATATATATATATATATTTAATATATATATATATATATATATATATATATATATATATATATATATATATATTTTTAATATATATATATTATATATATATATATATATATATATATATATATATATATATATATATATATATATATATATATATATATATACAGGGTGCCAGGGCAACATAACTTCCTTTTCCAAAAGGCAATAAAACAAGATGTATAAATCAGAAAGGTTTTAATTTTGTTTCATAATTATAGTACATATTTAAAGTTTTGTTTCACACATTTTTGACAATCATATCAGGTAGGTGACGTTTTGTCCATACACTGCATATACCGATTTCAGGTGTTTGCCATGACCCTCAACAGCGTATCAGCGGGTATATTGGCAATTTCTTCTCGGATGTTGGCCTTCAAGTCTGGTAGGCTTCTCGGGCGGTTGACATAAACACGGGATTTCAAATATCCCCACAAATAAAAATCACAAGGGGACAAATCGGGGAACGGGCTGGCCACTCCAAATCGCCTTATTGAAATGAGGCGCTCGGAAAATGTTCCTCAAACAGCCATCGATGCCCTTGAAGTGTGAGCCATTGCTCCATCCTATTGAAACCAAATATCAGGTCCAATTCTTCAATTCGTGGAAAAAAAATCCTCCAACATGTTTACATACCGGTCTGAATTCACTGTCACTGTGACCTCATTTTCTTCAAAAACCAAGGACCCACAATTCCAGTGGAGGAAATTGCACACCACACTGTGACTTTAGGTGAATGCAAAGGCCTTTCATGCAATTCATGGGATTGGTGTCAGCCCAGTAGCGCATGTTTTGTTTGTTGACGTATCCAGTCAAATGATACGCTGTTGAGGGTCATGGCAAAAACACCGAAATCGGTATATGCAGTGTATGGACAATGGGGACGTCACCTACCTGATATGATTTTCAAAACTGTGTGAAACAAAACTTTAAATATTTTATAATTATGAAACAAAATTAAAACCTTTCTGATTTATACATCTTGTTTTATTGCCTTTTGGAAAAAGGAAGTCATGTTGCTGCACCCCTATATATATATATATATATATATATATATATATATATATATATATATATATATATATATATATATATATATATATATATATATATATAAATATATATATATATATATATATATATATATATATATATATATATATATATATTGCTGAGTTTGCTCGCGTAACATTTCTTAGTATAACATTTTTTCCTCATCTTTCCATTGTTATTACTGTTATATATTTTATTCTTTTTACGTCCGTATTTCTTTTCCCCAATCCGCTGTTCTCACGACTGGAGCCTTGGATTTGGAGCATTCTGCTATCTCAGCTTCGCTTGTAATTAATAATAATAATAATAATAATAATAATAATAATAATAATAATAATAATAATAATATTATAATTATTATTATTATTATTATTATTATTATTATTATTATTATTATTATTATTATTATTATTATTATTATTATTATTATTATTATTATTATTATTATTATTTTGTTGTAAGGGAGAATGGATGTTGGGAAAATGTGAACGATAGGAGTGTTGTAATTTGTCTTTTTTTAAGAAGTTGAAAGCAATGTTTCATGATATATTTTGGACGTCTATAAGCGTCAGGCTTCTCTTGCCAAATCAACATAGAAAAGACAGCAAACTCCCATGGTGTGTGTGTGTGTGTGTGTGAGTGTGTGTTTGTATGTGTGTGTGTGTGTGTGTGAGAGAGAGAGAGAGAGAGTCTGTGTGTATATATTTAGTTTTATGTACATAATTTTGGCAATCACATCTACATTGTTCTGATGAACGTAAGAAAATGATGCTACTATTTTCATGTTTTATACAATGATTGATCAGTATTGTGGCCAGAGTTACTTCTTCTCATGAGCATAGCTGACGTTTATAACTAGCTTTATCTAATCTGCATTAACTTGTATCTCATGAAAAATAAATACCACTTTTTTAGATACATTTTATTATGTACAATAAAGATATTTCTTTTCTTTGCAGGTTCATATAGGGCGCCAGAGGTCGCCTTCGATACCACAATGAGGATACCCATCACAAAATACTCAAAACTGATACCCCCAGCACTCCTGGTGGGCATTTTCGTCTCGTTTTCTGTCCTGAGTCCCTCCCAGTGGCAGGACAGCGGCCACCCCGTCACTTTAGTTCTGTCTGCCAGCGAAGCCCAAGCTTTTTTGAAAAAACAGAATGACATGACCCCTCCTTCAGGAGAGGTCAGTCACGTCAATTCCAGTGGGTCTCGTGGTGCTGAGGGTCCCAATGGCCACGTGGACATCATCATAATGAACAACAAAGTCTACGACAGAAAGAAGTTGGTCGATATGAAGATGTTCAACACCACTGTCTATGGGAACGGCGTCAAGAAGCTTAGTAAGAGAGAATGGCCAGTCGTTCTGAACAATTCTGGTGCCTCTGCTCTGCTGGATATCAACTTCAACAAATACGCTCCTAAGGTAAGATAAAAAAAAGAATTCTTTCGGGAAGAGAATAAGACGGCTCTAATTGCAGACAAAAAAACACATCCATTTTACCTTGCCTCATCTGTTTTCTATAGACAATTGAAGTAATATGATTTCGACAGAATAAGGAAAACATTACCAATCAGTGTCCAGGGATTCAAACGGGTACCAGACGCCGGCACTTCCGTTTCTCCTTTCATAAAATTACTAGTCACATGTTATATAGAAAGATAGAAAGTTGTAATTTATAAGTCTAATGGAATTGGGATACGGTTTTATTAACTCGCTACCTAAAATGTCAGTCTCCTTTGAACCCACCGTGATGTTCAGTTAAATTCAAAAGTTCGCCGACGCCCACCAGTCACTCATTTTACAGTGCAGAAAGTGCTAAGTTCTCCCACGCGAATGAGTGTCGGCAGCTTTATGACTGTGATTATACGGGTAATCTTGGGCCATTAAAGAGATAGCAAGGATTGGGACGCATCTAATTTGACCATGAAACTGATGTCATTGATATTAATTTCGATCTTGGTTACAGAATAACGATTTTTTTATATTGCAGTTATATTCTAATGCAATGAAATTCCCAACCATTTCTTATCAGTTGTGAATAATCGAAGTGAAATGATGATTTACTAGTTGTTCTGATAAAGTTTAAAACGGAAAACTTAGGGATAAAAAATAAAAGAGATTGTGTTCAGTTATGAAAGCAGTATACAATAGGTTTTCAGTTGCGAAAGAAATCTTATTGATTTTATCCTATAACAAAAGATTGTTGCCTATTGTGATAAATGTTAGTAGAAAAAAATAATAGATGGTACGTAGATATAGAGAAGAATAATGAAGAGAGAGAGAGAGAGAGAGAGAGAGAGAGAGAGAGAGAGAGAGAGAAACTTCAGATACGATCTTCCTGCTGCAGGTAATCCTTAATTTTGTCAAGAGTAAAGATTTTACAAAAGAACCTAAACAACCCATAAATAAATAGAGACGAATTTTGCAGAGAAATTATAAAAGCTCACATGAAAATCATGGTCTTATTTATAAAGAATTCTTGTGACATCAGTTACCTTAGGTTATATTCTTAGCAAAAAAAAAAAAAAAAATCATGATTAGACATCCAGTGCATTTTCTGCAAGAAGGAAAATTATTTAAACTTGACCTGGTGATCCGTCTGTCCTTCGCTTGAAATCTTTGAGGGTTTTAAGGGTTTTAAAGGTTTAAATGGAGTACAGCTTTCATTTTTTTGTGCAGTGTCAGGTTTATACTTGAAAAAAAAAAGTGATCAGTGCTCCGAGGTTTCAAAAAGTTCACGAAAATGTCTTATTGGAAATTAACCATAGCCCATCCCCGTAGGGAGTTGGTGGCTTCAGTGCAACTCAAGCTGTTTATTGTAGGCATTACTTAAGGTTCTTTGCAGTGTCCCTTCGGCCCTTTAGGTACAACCCCTTTCATTCCTTTTGTTGTACCTCCGTTTATACTGTTCCTTCCATCTTACTTTTCACCCTCTCCTAACATGTGTTTCAACATTATTTTCAGCGCTGGATAACCTCATAGGCCCCAGCGCTTGGCCTTTGGCCTAAATTTTATATTCCAGTCAAATTCCGCCATAGCCCATGACGAAAGCTATAGAAACATGAGTATTAAAGTAAGTCGTCAAAATGATCATTTTTTCGGTATGAAATGCTTCTAAGAAACTCGCCCTTTTGGTCAAGTTCAAGATTAAAAACTAACCATTGTCAATAGACTTGCGATGAACCGGTTTTGGCGAATAAGTGTCGGTTGATTCAAATGACTATAGTTCGAGCTCGCAATCGATTCAATTTCCGCGATGTAAAGATTTTACATTTGGAAAATATAGGCCTAAAACCTATTGTCCCAGCGTCCTCATTTGAGGACAGCTTATTATAAGCTTACCCTTAGAAATAAATATTTTCTTTCTACTTCAAATGTATTCTTAACCTTAAATATATAATATTTTGCAAAAAAAATCAGAATTTTAAAAAATTCAGAATTTTAAAAAAATACAAAAGTTGCGATTTAATGGGTAAAGATAGAATATATATATTTTGTCCAGCTCTAAGCTAAAGTAACAGCGTTAGTTTAGACACGAATCACGAAGAACAAAGGTAAATGAGACGGATTTAAAACTGAACTGTTTTTCCATTCGGATCACTATTGCTTATACAGCTGTTGTTACGGGAACAGCAGCGCTGGCGACCGGTATGGGAGGACTTGCCGCCGTTGCTGCCGGTACTGTTGCTGCTGCTGTTACCGCTGCTGCTATTGGCCTCGCAGTTATACCGGAAAATGCGAGAGTTACGAAGACTATAACGAAGACGACTCCTCATAACACACGTGGCAACGAAGATGACGGAAAGACACTCCCTTAGGAGAAAGAAGAAGAATGAAGGTAAAGCTATGCACTCAAGAAAAAAGGCAAGGGAGGATGGCCATACAAACGAGAAAAATGGTAAGGACAGTCCCAGAAGAACGAAGAAAGAACGCAAGAACAACGGCATAGGAAAGAAGAAAGAAGCCAAGGCCAACTTTAGCTTGTTGAGGGACAGATGTCAAGAGTTAGAAGCAAGAAATCGAGACTTGGAGAAGGGCAAGGTGAAACTGATGAAGGTGATTAACATGTTGGTAGAGGTGATAAAAGATCTGAAACAGCGCAACGAAACGCTTCAACAGCAGCAATATCCCGGACCAAGGGAGACGGTAACTGAGCCCACAAAAGAGGGTACGAAAGTGGCTCCGTCGAATTGTGAAATCCAGAAAATGGAGGAAGATTTTGAAATGGAGCCGGAACTCATCCGAGAGTTAAGGCAAATGGGGATTCCGTTGGTCGCCTTGAAAAAGGTTCCTTTAACAAAGGCCTGCAGAATTGGTCATGGGGTTTTTGGCGAGTGCTTTCGGTTTCATTTCCCCGATATGGCGAAGCCTGTGGTGGTAAAGATATACGATCCAGACTCTGCGAAGTTAGTGGACTTAGTGGAGGAGGTAGCTAATTTAGAAGCAGTTGAAGGATGTTGAAGGCATACCGATAGTATATGCAGTGTGCCCCGTACAACCATATGGTGTGGTCATGGCCGATGGTGGTACAAGCACCTTTTATGATTGGGTATCAAAAGTGGCACACGAGCCGATAAAAATATTATCAGTGTTCAAGAAAGTCTGCGAGATCGTTGTACAAATTCACGAAAAACAAGCAGCACATCTTGACCTTTGCGGGCACAGTATTGTCACTGATGAAGAGAATAATCAACCAACAATCGTGGGCTTTGGTAATGCGAAACGATCTCTTAGCAAACTACCTGCGTACCAAGAACGTCATTACCAGGCTTGTGATGTCATGATCCTGGGAAATATGATCAGGTACTTCGTCAAAAAACTTAACTTCTGTAAGGTTATCAAAAGCCTTTGCTCCGTTTAGCTGACGACTGCTATTATTCGAAGCCTTCCGCTCAACAAGCTGTCGACTGTGTAACAAACATTATTAATTACCTTTTAGCGGCTGCTGGAGGTCCTTTGTCCTAGTGATGAGGATGGAAAAAAGTTAAGTATACCTTAGTTTTACCAGACCACTGAGCTGATTAACAGCTCTCCTAGGGCTGGCCCGAAGGATTAGACTTATTTTACGTGGCTAAGAACCAATTGGTTACCTAGCAACGGGATCTACAGCTTATTGTGGAATCCGAACCACATTATAGCGAGAAATGAATTTCCATCACCAGAAATAAATTACTCTAACTCTTCATCAGCCGGCCGGGGGAATTGAACTCCGGCCCATCGAGTGACAGTCTGAAGCTCAACCGACTCAGCCAACGAAGGGCTGATGAGGATGGAGACGAGATGAGGATGGAGACGAGGTGTGCTGCTCATTGGTCGAATTCCTTGTGCCCTTGAATTATCGAGGTTCAGGCCAAGCAGGAGTAGCATGTTACCTGGGGTAGGGCGAACCAATGACAGAAAAATATACTCCTTCAAAAAAAAAAAAAAAAAAAAAATAAGGGTTCCCTTTAAAGAAGCAGATTGATAAAAAAAGTACTTCTTCCAACATTTCCTGATGTTTTCAACCACTTTTGATTAATACTTTTTTATATGATTGGCAATTTCCGAGATTGCTTATTACACCTTCAACACGTCCCCATACCCTCCCCCACCTCTGATTCGGCAATTAGTCAGTAAATCCTATTCATGACAAGTAGTCATTGTAACGAGTTTGAAGAAAATAGTTAGTTACTTCTCAAGGATAGTAAAATCCCTCATTTTCTGTTTCAAGTACAACTGTCATAAAAGAATACCTTTTTCTTTGGTGGGGCAATCATAAGACTTAAGATAACAGTGACACATCAGTTGATTGGTCCATGAAAGTAATTCACAATATTAATTGTACATTTTTGCGAAATATTTTTGAGCATTAACACTAAGAGTATTTTAACAGTACCGATGTTGGAGATGTTACGTACCGTCTCGAACCTCTGACCAAGGAAGCCCCACTTTGCATACACAGTCCAGTTGTTAGAAAATGGTCCCGGATTGGAAAACGGCAAACCTAGATGTTCAGTTCGTTCATTTGCGTAAAATCGTTATTAGAATGAAAAAATATAAGGATATACGTTTTATTTAAGAAGACACTAAAAGTGAACGTCTCATTAAAAAAAATTATGCTTCGGTGGAATTTAATTTTCAATAAAATTACTTGATTTTCCTGACATTTCCTTTCATGTGAGGACAAAGGTCACGTAACAGGTGTCAGACAGTCATTTTAGGTATCGGGGAGTATAAATAAATTCGTTTTCATTTTACGCATGAAAATGTACTGAGAACTGCATTAACATGGATATGTCCAATCTAGAATTAACGTTTCACTGTATCTTAAGTAACCATAAACTCTCTTACCGACAGTTTATTATATGTTTTGGATGCCTCCAACCATCTTACTGGGTGGTAAAAATCCATTGTTAAGTAATAGTTTTTTATTCATTTTAATGTCGAGTTAAAATACTTTTAGTATTACTGCTCAAAAATATTTCGCATAAATTTACAAATAATTCTGTGAATTACTTTCATGGACCAATCAACTAAAGTGTCACTATCATCTTAAGCCTTATGATTACCCCGCTGGATAAAAAAAGGATTCTTTTATGACAGTTTAACTTGAAACAGAAAATGAGAAGGCTTTCTGTCCTTGAAAAGTAACTGAATGAGAAGGCTTTCTGTCCTTGAAAAGTAACTGAATGAAAAGGCTTTCTGTACTTGAAAAGTAACTGAATGAGAAGGCTTTCTGTCCTTGAAAAGTAACTGAATGAGAAGGCTTTCTGTCCTTGAAAAGTAAGTGAATGAGAAGGCTTTCTGTCCTTGAAAAGTAACTGAATGAGAAGGCTTTCTATCCTTGAAAAGTAACTGAATGAGAAGACTTTCTGTCCTTGAAAAGTAACTGAATGAGAAGGCTTTCTGTCATTGAAAAGTAACTGAATGAGAAGGCTTTCTATCCTTGAAAAGTAACTGAATGAGAAGGTTTTCTGTCCTTGAAAAGTAACTGAATGAGAAGGCTTTCTGTCCTTGAAAAGTAACTGAATGAGAAGGCTTTCTATCCTTGAAAAGTAACTGAATGAGAAGGCTTTCTATCCTTGAAAAGCAACTAAATGAGAAGGCTTTCTATCCTTGAAAAGTAATTGAATGAGAAGGCTTTCTGTCCTTGAAAAGTAACTGAATGAGAAGGCTTTCTATCCTTGAAAAGTAACTGAATGAGAAGGCTTTCTGTCCTTGAAAAGTAACTAAACGAGAAGGCTTTCTATCCTTGAAAAGTAACTAAATGAGAAGGCTTTCTATCCTTGAAAAGTAACTGAATGAGAAGGCTTTCTATCAAGGCTGAATGAGAAGGCTTTCTATCCTTGAAAAGTAACTGAATGAGAAGGCTTTCTATCCTTGAAAAGTAACTGAATGAGAAGGCTTTCTATCCTTGAAAAGTAACTGAATGAGAAGGCTTTCTATCCTTGAAAAGTAACTGAATGAGAAGGCTTTCTATCCTTGAAAAGTAACTGAATGAGAAGGCTTTCTATCCTTGAAAAGTAACTAAATGAGAAGGCTTTCTATCCTTGAAAAGTAACTGAATGAGAAGGCTTTCTATCCTTGAAAAGTAACTGAATGAAAGGGCTTTCTATCCTTGAAAAGTAACTGAATGAGAAGGCTTTCTATCCTTGAAAAGTAACTGAATGAGAAGGCTTTCTGTCCTTGAAAAGTGACTGAATGAGAAGGCCTTCTATCCTTGAAAAGTAACTGAATGAGAAGGCCTTCTATCCTTGAAAAGTAACTAAATGAGAAGGCTTTCTATCCTTGAAAAGTAACTAAATGAGAAGGCTTTCTATTCTTGAAAAATAACTAAATGAGAAGGCTTTCTATCCTTGAAAAGTAACTAAATGAGAAGGCTTTCTATCCTTGAAAAGTAACTAACCATTTTCTTTATACTCGTTTGAATAACTACTTTTCATGAATAGGATTTACCGACTAACTGCCGACTCAGGGTGAGGGAGGGTGAAGGTGAAATGGGCAATCACGGAAATTGCCAGTAATATAAAAAAAATCATAAAACAAAACTGGTTAGGAACATCGGGAAATGTTGGAAGAAGAAATACTTTTTTAAGCAATCTACGTCAAATGTCACCCTACTTTTGTTTGTGAAGTGGTCTGTTTTTCGGTCATTGGTTTGTCCTACACCAGGCAGGACCTGACACCAGGTAACATGTTAGCTCCTGCTTATAGTGCAGCAGATAATTGCATATTTCATAAGAATCGTTCAGATAGTGAACCAAGCATGAAATTTTGCACAAGTGCTCTTTAAAGTTCCTCTATCAGAAAAGGGCGCTGGCCACGCAAAAATTTAATATGGCGGCCAGTATCGACAGATTTTGGCTAATTTTTCACTAGAATGGCATGTATTTGCTTCTAGCAATATGGTAAAGCTCTTCCATACTATTTCTTGTGAATATTATGTTTCTGTAGCTTCCCAGTACAGTTTACCTTTAAATATGGGGGGGCTATATGGCTGCCAAGAAAAGGTAGAAACAATAATTATAATGAGAAACAATGCCCGTTCAACAATTATCGTTTTAAGCATGGATCTTGGTTTCTGTGGTTTTAGATCCTAATGAGGCCATCTCTTTCGAATAACTCATCAATTTTGAAGGAAAATTAATAAATGTAAAAAGAGTGTATGTCTGCACACAACCAGGGCACACTGGTGACATCACTGCTGTGTAACTCAGCATGGGGTTCAGTGCCAGCTAATCCAGCTTTACTAATCCTGTAGTCTTAGACTAGTAGTTGTAGTATAGTTTAGTTTAGTGTCCCAAATGCTTTCTAACAGCCCCAGACCAGCTATAGTTAGATAGCCGCACCTGAATAGACAGGATGTGCCAGCGCTGGAGAGCTGAGCCAAGGGTATGGGGCTGTACATGATGGTTCATGTACTTACCCGGATGGTGTACAGATCACACGGGACTTAAATGGCACTGGATGAATGATCGGGCTAGGTGAGGGGAGACCGAACCTAGTTGAATCCCATACAGGAATGTGTGCTTTGTTTAAGGTGGTAAAAAGGATAACCCTCGGCCTTAATCAAAAGTGAAATCATGGCAGAATGTGATGCCAATCCAATATTGAGCAGTAGAAAAACAAACTGGAGTTTGTGTTGTCTTTGTCAGAAGGACAAAAGAGGTGAGCACTTGACATCACCTCCAAGTCATCATGTCCTAGACCATGATGGATACACAATGCTGGCAAGGAACATTCCCATGTTCAGTGAAATTAATGAAATGCCACTGATAATGGATCCAGCAAGGCTGGATGAAGGTGATGGCATAGAGGCCACTCTCAGGAAAAATGCAGCAAAATACCATGTGAACTGTCGCTTGTTGTTTAACAACACTAAACTGGACCGCGTGTTGAAAGCGACAATCCAATGACCAGACCAGCAACACTGAGACTAGTCGTGCAAAACTGCGCTGAACCAGTCATGACAATGAAGTTTGCATTTTCTGTGAGAAAGTGGCACCTGCATCTGATCTCAGACAGGCTAGTACTAAGGGCCTTGACTTGAAATTGCGTGAATGTGCAGAGATACTAGTGATGGCAAGCTCCTTGCTAAGTTGACTGGTGGGGATGTCATTGCACAGGAGTTTAAGTATCACCATGCCTGTCTTTGTGCCCTCTACAACAGAAAAAGGTCCTACCTGAGGAGCCTTGAGAAAGACCAAGGTAGCACTGAGTCAGAATCAGATGTGTATCCACTAGTTCTGTCAGAACTGATGACATACATTGTTGAAAACAACCTTTGTTCAGATGATCCAGTCACATTTCGGCTGGCAGATATTTGCCACCTCTACCAACAACGTCTGGAACAATTAGGTGTAGAGTCACCAAGTGTAAATTCCATGAGACTCAAAGACAAACTTCTGGCAGAAATTCCAGAACTTGAGGCTCATAAATCTGGCAGAGATGTATTACTTGCATTTCAAAGGATGTGGGAAAAGCACTTGCTCAATCATCTGATCTTTCAGAGGCAGTTATCATTGCTAAAGCAGCAAATATTCTCAGAAAGTCTATACTTGATCATCAGTCACGGTTTGATGGCACATTTTCTGAGGCTTGTGTACGAAATTCTGTGCCTCCTCTCCTGCCAGGCATTGCATGAGCTGATACCCTACTTCTTTTCCAACAATAATACAAACTATGCTCGTTATTGCCTATTCACCTCAGGGACATGCTTACCTAGAGAGTTCACACCCAGAGTTGCACAAGGAGTTCAAGGCTGGCAACTTTGTTGTGCACAAGACCAGTCGCCAGTTCTCAGCAATGGCTCTTGACCAAGCTCATGAGCAGACCAATGCCTTTATAAAGGCTGATGGCGGAGCCATTGGGCTGACTGAAGATCCGTCAGCACTCAGAAGATGGATGGTGGCTTGCCCAGAGATCATCCGCTTGGTGTCTGCATACGAAACAGAGGTTCAAAGTAAGAGTCTAATGAGCAGACAACACACCATGAACAAACACCTCATGCAGAAGACATTCTTGGAGAGAGTCAGCAAGCTGTCATTGGCTTTGCAACACTTGGGAAGTCCTTTTTCAGGAAGAGAGCCAGGATCTGTATTCCATTGACAACAAAGACATTGCCCACCCCAGCTCAGCAGAACTTCTACAGACACACCTTTGACAGAGGCCGCACTAAATTTCAGAAGTTTTTCAGACTCTTTGGCAAACAATGCAGTCTCCTTCTATGAGCCGATAAAGAAGAACAGAACTGACTTCTTCAGGCAAGAAGCTGCTCCTGTAGAACAGTCAAAGCAGAAACTTCTGAAGGAGGATTGCCAGCTTTTCTCAAAGCTATTTATATCCTGTCAGAGCCGTGAATGTGATCTGCAGGAATTCTTCCAGCACGAGAATCAAACATTCCCAGCTTCCCTTAGTGAGGGTGGTAGGCTGTACACATGTCAGAAGTCTCAGCTGACCTCGGTCCTGAGAGTCATGTTACACTAGAAGACAAAGAACCAAAGACTGATGTCCTCATTGTAGATGGATCAGCTTTGGTCCATGCCTGCCACCAAAGAAAGGAAAGACCTTTGAGGCTATGCACTTTGCGACTTCTTGCCTGTGATACAATCCTATAGCAGCAAGTACACATCATCACATCTTGTATTTGATGTATACAATACATCCAGCCTCAAAGCTGAGACCAGGCTCCAACGTGGTCAAGGAGGAAGGCGCAAGGTGACAGACAAGAACACAATTCCATCCAACTGGCGCAATTTCCTAAGACACGATGCCAACAAGACAGAGTTGTTCCAGTTCCTGGCAGACAAAGTTGCCCAGATGTCTGCCACAAATGTTGTCATTGCCACGAAAGGGTCTGCTGTCCTCAGCACTCATGAGGCTAGTCTTCAGGGACTGGAAAAGTGCTCTCATGAGGAAGCTGACACCGCATCTTTCTCCATGCCAAATATGCCACAGAACATGGAGCCAAGACCATCACGGTTAAAGCAAATGACACAGATGTTCTTGTCGTTGCAGTCAGTGCTTTCTCCACTCTCCACAATCTAGGGCTAGAGAAGCTATGGGTGGCATTTGGCCAAGGCCAGAGCCTGCGCTGGATTGCTGTGCATGACCTGTGCAACTCTCTGGGCCAGGAGAAGGTGAATGGCATGCTCTTCTTCCATGCGTTCACAGGCTGTGATACAGTGTCAGCCTTCCGGAGCAAGGGCAAGAAGACCGCCTGGCAGACATGGAACATCTTTCCAGAGGCCTCCACTGTGTTCTCCAAACTGAGTCACTACCCTCTCAGAGTGGAAGAGAGTGACCTGAAGGTCCTGAGAGGTTTGTCATACTTATGTATGAAAGATCCAGCACTGCTGGCACTGTGGATGAGGCTAGACTTGATATGTTTGCCAGAAAACAAAGGGCATATGAGGCCATTCCACCAACCAGGGAGCTCTCCTCCAACACACCAAGCGTGCTGCGTACCAGGCTGGTTGTGTGTGGGGCAGGCCACCCAGTGTCAGCCACAGCCAGAGAACCCTGCTGAGTGGGGATGGCAAAAGTCTGGTGAAGCATGGCAAGTCCTCTGACAACCAACTCGCCCTTAGCCAAGAGTTGCCAACAGCTTACCAAATGTGGATGCAAAGCAGGCTGTCGGGAAAGGTGCAAGTGCTACAAGTTGGTCTTCCCTGCACAGCTCTGTGCACTTGCAAATGTGAAGTCTAGATAAATATTGCCCTCTTCAGTAGATAATCTAGCTTGAGCATCCAACGTGTCATGCTATGCCTACCTTCTTATCCTCGAATTTTTCAAAGGTGTAGGTTGAGAGACCTATACATAGATTGGTTGCGTTTAGTCCGTATTTCTCTTCTTTTCTTTTTATGGTTACAGTCTTAGACACAATGTTGTATGTGACCATACCATTACTATTTCAGTTGAAAATAGCATATTAGTTAAACTGTCTGATCACATGAATATACCATTAAATAAAAACAGTTGGTCTCTATGTTGCTAGCGCTGTGGATAAAAAAAACTTTTATGGCAACCATTTTGTACGCCATCTTGGTTACAATTCATTTAGTAAGGGTTTTCAATAAAATGTGTGGTATGGAACATTTTTATAACCTAAAAGTCGATGTTTAAAAAAAAACTGGCATATTCCATCCAATAGATGCTCCCAAACCAGTGATCTCAACATAGATGGCGGCCATTTTGAAAAATAGCCGCCATCTTGGATTTTTAGGTGGCCAGCGCCCTTTTCTAAGAGAGCGTAGTCTTAGGAATGTTTGTGCCAAATTTCATGCTTGTTTCACTATCTGAACGATTTTTACAGCAATCTGCTGCACTATTAGCTTTAACCTCGATAATCCAAGGTAGTGCGCATGCGCGGTCAATTTTAGTAAAATACATATCCCTGTCGCTGTTTCTTTAGTAGAACGTGGAGTTTTCCCAACAATGTCAACAAGACTTAAAGAAAAAATCAAAGCAATTGTTCATATCTAGACTCACTTGTAAAATGCGAATATTACAGTCCGAGTTTTATCATTTATTATAAATCTAAGTTTTAGGAACTCAAAAATAAAACCCTTTGCGTTCAACGGCGTAATTAAACATTCTGTGTTCAATTGACGATAATAACTCAGTTTTATAACAGGATTTCGTGCTGCTTTCACAGAAACACCAGGTTGATGAATGGTCTGTTTAACTGGATGGAAATTGAAAAACTGCCAATATTTAGTTAATAGCTTTCCGATGCTTGTTTGGTACATAGATCATTTAGTCGAAACCATTGTTCAGCTACAAAAAAAAAAAAAAAGGATTTTGTTTTATTTTCATAAGCTATATATGAATATGTTTGTTCTCTGAACTTTAAAAAAGGGATACATACGAATCATTGCATGTGCTGGGCTACATGACAGCATCTCATAGAACGATATGGAAAAATATATTCGAAAATATTGATTTCTAAGTATTGTAACCTTTTTAAAATAGTTACAACAGACGAAGAGGTTAGGGCTTAGACTCCATGCAAAAGTAGTTTATGTTCATCAGTAAAAGGCATATTGCTAGCTTATTATGTGATTGATTAAATGGGATGGGAAGGTATCTCTTCAGTATTTGTACCAATGTTAGTCAGTGTATGCCAATATATAGTTTCCCACGTAAAAATAGTTCTTCATTGGAGGGGTGGGTAGAGCTTTCGGCTAGCACGCTGTTGGCCCAGCGTTCGACTCTCCGAGTGGCCAATGAAAAATTAGAGGAATTTATTTCTGGTGATAGAAATTCATTTCTCGTCATAATGTGGTTCGGATTCCACAATAAGCTGTAGGTCCCAATGCTAGGTAACCAATTGGTTCTTTAGGTAACCAATTGGTTCTTAGCCACGTAAAATAAATCTAATCCTTCGGGCCAGCCCTAGGAGAGCTGTTAACCAGCTCAGTGGTCTGGTTAAACTAAGATATACTTTACTTTAACCGACGTAAAATGGACTTATTAAATACATCTTTAATCCTCAAAACCTCCATTATAAGTGCTTTGGATGAATTAGACAAATCTATTTTACCTCTCCTTGCATTAAATGCGCTGTGTTCGAATCGAATATTGTTCCAGCCTCAAGTCATACTCATTTTCACCTTGACCTTGGTTAAAGGATAGTCAAGTTCAAGGTGTCATCAAAGGTTACTCATGATTTGTTTAGTTTTCCATATTAGCTTTGCTTGGGTTTGATGATGTTTCTGCAACAAATCAAGACATTGTCACCTTGACCAAAGGTCATTCAGTGAAGTTCAGGGTCAAAGAGACAGGCGGAATAATGAATGTCTTCTCAGTCATAATTTCATTCATCATCATCATCGCCTCCGACGCCCTCGTGACGCAAAGGGCATCTGTGAAATTCCGCCACTCACGTCTTCCCTGTTCTTTATCTTCCACAAATCTCCACTCATCTCCAGCTTCCCTTGTCGAGAGTTCTCATCCAATTAGTTCAAGACTTCCCAGATTTTCTGGTGATATCTCAGACTTCCTTACGTCATTAACTCATCAAGATATGGAAAGTCTGTAAACGCCCTTATGAATCATATCTAACCATATCCTGCCATCTGACTAATAACATTCTCAAATCGAATATATTAGATAATGCTTCTCTGTTAAACCAAGATCCATTTCCGTATGATAATAGAGATCTACTAGACAGATGTACACAATAGTTCATGCATATGTAATAACATTAATTATGAATAATAATTTGATTCGCCAAAGATACTGCAGGTCATTTTTTCATTAATTATCCAGCCTACGTTACCTCTTTTACAAGCTACTAGTTGTTTAACCATTATGGCCATATTCCAGTATAACAAACTTCTAGTATCTTCTTGAAAAATCTTCTTCAACGTTACAGTGCCAATATAACTGAGCAATTCATCCTCATATCAGTATTTGTTAAAATATTCTTCTGTTCTAACGATAGCATTTTCATTTCCTCTTAAACGGGATACGGATATCACGTCCCGTTAGATTTCATTTCAAGGAAACGTGTATTGACCGAGTCAGTTCCTGCAAACTTCGGAATCTGAAATACCAACAGCCTTAACTGGAGCAGCCAGGTTGATTCAGGCTTTTACTACGGTGGAAGGTTCCTCTTTTTGGCGACAGGCAATGGACGAGTTTTTATTTACTTTGATGAAACGATATTGATTAAATAGTTCAAGCTTGATTAGTAATTATGCGCTAATCTTATACAGTATGCACTTATATTGATCTTATATGAACTATCGTGTTTATACAAGATTTAAAATTCTGATAATAACACACAGCCATGCGTACAGACATGTATACATTAACAATTCTCAGTGGCCACTGAAGCCAAATTAGACAAACACAGTAAAATCTTACAATAACTATTTTGAGGCAAATGAAATTCCTCATCCTTAGCTGCAGCCAGAAACTCCTCCCCTGCATGCATACGATTATGCATACCCACACAAGTATACACACAAAAAAATTTATATACACATATTACTTTTGGCACATTGCGTTTGTGAGTGTGTGTGTGTACGTGTTTATGTGCATACTGTGTGCATTCATTTGAGTTGCCAGGTCGGTTTTAGAAAAGAAGAGTATCGTCAATAACTCAGTCTGCCGATGCGTTAAAGGAGTAACTTCGACAATCATGTTTGCCTCTGATTTGATTGTTAAGGCTATACGTGCTGACAGATTAGTTAACAAGAAATCAGGGGATCTTGCTAAGGTAACAACCGCATTCCCATGCAATCCAATGAGCTTACGATCTTGTTAATGTTAGCACGTTTGCTTATTATGGTTCTTTGATAGTAATTATAGACATGCAGACGTGAAGAATGTCTAGTCCCGTTCCGTTCAAAGGATTTTTGATGAGTCTACATTATATATGTAAGGGAACACTTAATATTTTATGCAATGTCCAGTGTTTGAGAGAGAGAGAGAGAGAGAGAGAGAGACCTATCCTCAGTATATAAGTACATCACCCAATCTTGTCTCATGCTCATTGCTTTAAGAAATATTTCTCCTTTGAGACATAAGATGTGAGGCAACACTTGATGTTATATGCAAATTTTTTTTTTTTTTTTTTTTTTTTTTTTTTTGAGAGAGAGGGGTGGGGGGCGAGGTACGAGGCAGAGAGGGATGTTAAAAGAGAGAGAGAGAGAGAGGGTGTGGCGGTACAAGAAAGAGTGATGGTAAAAGAAAGAGAGAGAGAGAGAGAGAGAGAGAGAGAGAGAGAGAGAGAGAGAGAGAGAGAGAGAGGATGGATAGTGTTATCCACAATATTTAAGCACACCATCATCCACTCTTGTCTAGATGCCTCTACTTCAAGAAATATTTCTTTTCTGATGGTAAGAGAGAGAGAGAGAGAGAGAGAGAGAGAGAGAGAGAGAGAGACAGACAGACAGACAGACAGACAGACAGACAGACAGACAGAGAGGATAGTGTTAACCAAAATATTTAAGGACATCATCATCCACTCTTGTCTAGATGCCTCTACTTCAAGAAACATTTCTTTTCTGATGGTAAGAGAGAGAGAGAGAGAGAGAGAGAGAGTTAACCACAATATTTAAGCACATCATCATCCACTCTTGTCTAGATGCCTGTACTTCAAGGAGCATTTATCTGAAACTTGATTTTTTTTCTTGGTTAAAGTATTAAATTAATGGTTTACACGGTGAGCAATAAATATTCTCTATCCCTCTCTCTTTTTCTGCCTCTTTCATTGAATGATTCACATCACTGGAACTCTTCCAGAATCTCTCATTTTACTGGGATGGAAACCAGCAGGAAAAAATACCCAACGACAGAAAAGAACACCTGGGGCAATGTAACAGTAATATCACACATTACCACAGGTGAAAAATAATAGACGGGGTGTAGGTCCTGACCGGTTTCGACTTTATTTCCAAGCCATTGACGAAGGACTGATACACTGTATTTGAAGCTCGGTAGGGGGTTAGTGCCGTCAGTGAGGCTCAAGCGGTGCACTGTAGGCATTACTTACGGTTCTTTGCAGCGTGCCTTTGGCCCCTAGCTGCAACCTCTTTCGTTCCTTTTACTGTACCTCCTTTCATATTCTCTTTCTTCCATCTTACTTTCCACCCTCTCCTAACAATAAATTGATTCATAGTGCAACTACGAGGTTTTCCTCCTGTTACACCTTTCAAACCTTTTACTGTCAATTTCCATTTCAGCGCTGAATGACCTCATAGGTCCCAAGTCTTGGTCTTTGACCCAAATTCTATATTCAGTTCAATTTAATTCAATTCAATTCACAGTATTAGAGGTCACAAATATACGCACTATAGAGACAGTGTATGATCGTTAGTACACTCTCTGTAATATATACATTTGTGACTTCTAATACTACGTATCAGTCCTTCGTCAATGGTTTGGAAATAAAGTCGAAACCGGTCAGGACCTACACCCGGTCTCTTATTTTTCACCTGTGGTAATGTGTGATAAATGAATCACGTGCTAAAGTGATCATAATCACGTAATAGTCATATGTGATTTTTCAAGGGTATTTCTTTCAGAATTTACTCTGTTATCAGGACTTTTCTATAATAAATAAATCATGTCATAACTTTCAAGTTTACTATTTACTTTCTCACACTGGGAGCATTCGTTGTTTCCCCCAGGTGTGAAAAACCACTTATGGATGACAATAATAATAAATAATAATAATAATAATAATAATAATAATAATAATAATAATAATAATAATAATAATAATAATAATAATAATCCATTAAAATCTCATAGTAGCATGAGTCACTAGAATGGTGAAGAAATCCACAAAGGTGTAAATGTAAATGTTATTAATTGATATTTACATTTACACCGTTGTGGATTTCTTCACTAATAATAATAATAATAATAATAATAATAATAATAATATAATATTATTATTATTATTATTATTATTATTATTATTATTATTATTATTATTATTATTATTATTATTATTTATTATTATATTAGTGAAGAAATCACAATGGTATAAATGTAAATATATGGTTTTAATTTATATTTACATTTACACCACTGGATTTCTTCACTAATAATAATAATAATAATAATAATAATAATAATAATAATAATAATAATAATAATAATAATAATAATAAAAACAACGAGCAAAAGAAGAAAAAAACAGAATAAGAGAAACTGGAAAATAATTTATCACATAGATTTATAATAAAAAAAAAATCGTGCACGAAGACTAGTTTTCAACCACTTTTTACGCCATGAACCGCTGCTGTTAAATTGCCTGCGTTCAGGAATCTACCTCATCTTTACCGGGGATACACCAACTTCGGAAAAAGAAAAAAATCGTACTTAATCTTCAGTTTTGAGAACCTTCGACAAAAAAAAAAATTAGGTCTAAAATGCTTATTTTCCTCCGTTCTTATTACACATTCCTTTGTTTCTGAATTTGATGACAGCTTTTCAATCTGTATTTTAACAGGTCTTTGGTCTTTTTTTTTCGTAAATATTTTTTTTGTTGTGTAATAAATTGGGACTTCTAATAGTTTTTTCTTCAAAGAATACAAGAGGAAGAAGTTTTTTTTTCCCTCGACTGGTTTTGACGTTCATTTTCCCATATTTTTTTATGATTATTTTTTTTTGCGTGCTATAATGTAGTCATTACTGTGACGATGCGTCGATATTTTTGCACGTTCTTTGATCCTCTCCAATTATTTACACGAACGTCCTGTAAAATACAACGGATTAATCGTTTCAATAATTTTTTTTCTGCTGGTTGAGAGCTCACTCAAACCAAGTACATACCATTTGCAGGTTCGTCGTTCAGATTGTAATTTGTTTGACATGATATTCGCATCTGCTTATTTCTATTTTCTCTCTCTCTCTCTCTCTCTCTCTCTCTCTCTCTCGCTTCTCAAGCTCAGGTGGGGATGTATAACATACCGTTCAGAAAAAACAAGAAATGCGCCGAAGTTTCTTCAGCGCAATCGAGTTTTGTGTACAGCCGCTACAGTGTAATCAAGGCCAGAAAATAGATCTACCTTTCGGTGGTCCGGTATAATGCTGTATGAGGCGCAATGAAACTTTAACCACGGTCCGGTAGTGGTATCCTATATCGTTGACAACGATTATGGCTAACTTTAACCTTTAAAATGAAATTAAAACTACTGAGGCTAGACGGCTGTAAATGTTTGATGATTGGAGGGTGGATGATTAGCACACCAATTTGCAGCCCTCTAGCCTCAGTAGTTTTTAAGATCTGAGGCCGGACAGAAAAAGTGCGGACAGAAAAAAGTGTGGACGGGCAGACAAAGCCAGCAAAATAGTTTTCTTTATCAGAAAACAAACTAGTGCATAAGATTCAGTAACCAGATAATGCTGAAGAAAAGGGTAATTTGAATGCTCTGAGTACAGTGATACTGCCTTATTGCAGAACGCAGTTCTGAGGGAAGTTCCATCTTGCTGTGAAATTACAACATTAACATATTGTGTCACTTCGAGTGGGAGGAGAAGGATGCATTCAGAAAAAAGTTTTGTCACAAAAAAGATCGATTTTTTTTAACAGGACAAGATGTCTTGCCTTGTCTTAAAGAGGAAATTGCAACCTTATTTTTTATGATTAATTTTTTTACCTTTTACTGTGTGACCTTGTATTTTTTATTGGGACCGCAACTTAACTTACACGAATGTTCTCCGATCATTTAAATAACTTTATTGATGATTCAGTTGTCTACAGCAAATCGAAAACCTAATTTTTCTCTTTGTTTCTTGGGAATCCACGTCAGCCTTTATGTGACTTTCATCAAAGGTCGAACATAACAGTAAAGCTCTTAAATTCACTTGCGTACTTAGATCTACCCAGTTACACCTAAGATAGCTTTGAGAAGGGGTATGAGACCGGATTTATTCAAATTGAATGTGCTGTAATGTTGCCTTGGACTCAGTTAATCATGAGGCTATTAGATTGCCATTGGAAGGTGTATGTTTTAACCATCTTCCTTACAGTAACTCGGTTTCGGCAGAAAATTTACAATGTTTCTCAGAGAGCTAGTGGGCATATCTCATTCGGCTGATATGCCACGTTATCACTGTGACCCTTGTAAGATGTGTCACTTCTTTTATCGTAAATTTCTGGAATAGTCTGCACCTGACAATATAACCAATGCTACTCTGCCCTAAAATAGAAAAGTCAAGAATACCTTAGTTTTACCAGACCACTGAGCTGATTAACAGCTCTCCTAGGGCTGGCCCGAAGGATTAGACTTATTTAACGTGGCTAAGAAAAAATACAAAACTGAGAAAAATGGTAGATACTGCAGTTTTCCCTTGCCTTACTACTGGTTTTGCAGATACTGCATATGGGACCCCCTAAATAAAGCATTGAAGAATCATTCTGAAACTGCAGTAACTTGTGCATTGGTGTTTCACGAGCCCAATAGGTGGCATATCTGAATTTCGCAGATACTGAAGTTTTCCATTTTAGGGCAGTACTGCTCTCAGTGTAAAAGCGGTCTTAGTAATGCTTTCAAGTTTCTCTGACTTTTGTATTTCTGTTTATGTTTGAATATCATAATTGTACAAGTTTGTTGATTTGCATTTATTTATTTTGTGCCCTCTCGGCGTTCTTCTTGTTTCACCTAAGTGTTTCCTGTATGGAATCATGATTGGTCGTTAATGGCCTTGACAGTTTATCCCGCTCGGGCGTTTGCTGTTGCTGAATAATAATGGAATATATATGCATATATATATGTACATATATATATATATGTATATATATACATACACACACATATATATATATACATACATTATACATACATATATATATATATATATATATATATATATATATATATATATATATATATATATATATATATATATATATATATATATATATATATATAATGCTTAAAAAAATCACAGTATATGCACGTGACTTCATTATATAAAGCGAATACCACAGGAGAATGACGGGCAGAAGTTTAGTACCAAGCGTTTTCAATTTAATGTTTTATTCACGTTTGTGCCCCGAAGATGCGTGAATAAACACGTGAAAGCGCTTGGCAATGAATTGTGCCTGGCATTTTCCTGTGGTATTCGCTTATATATAAATATACAATATATGTATATATATATATATATATATATATATATATATATATATATATATATATATATATATACTGTATATATATATAATGGCCCAAGAAATTAGAGTAGTAAAGTAGGAAATTTTATCCAATACTAGACCTTTACGCTAATAGCTCAAACTAAGAATTACGTTAGAAATAAAAAAAGAAAAAGTAAATACAATTAACCAATTAAACTAAACAATTCGCCTCTCAAGGTAACATGTTTGCAACTGGATGTTTCTCTTCTTCTTTTCGTTGCTCATTTTTTAAACATCTTGACAGCGTTAAAACTGAATAACGATCTATTTAAAGCATGATTATCCTTACGCAAGTTATTAACGGAAAGGTTTTGATGTATTTTGCTTCTCTAATAAACCATAAGGAAAAAGGAGACTAATATTTTTTCCCTCTGCAGGATCAAGACTTCCTGGAGGAGAGAGTAGGAGAAATGGTCGCCAGGGCCCGCCAGGTGGGTCTGGCTTGTAGGGGCGTTCCTTTGGACCTTGAGTTCCACGGAGCCCTCAGCCATTTCCTCTGGGACCAGAAGCATAACCCGGGCATTGTCTGGTGCCCCAATTATAAGGTATGTATCGGAAATTTAATTTATGGTGGGGCGTCACGTCAGTGCTACCTGAATCCCTGTGTATGTGCGGGTGTGTGTGTGTGAAGAAGAAGAAACGAGAGAGAGAGAGAGAGAGAGAGAGAGAGAGAGAGAGAGAGAATCAGTTACTCTACTGTAAACGAACGAATCAACAGGATTATGGTTTTATGGAAGGATATTAAATTTCTTAGAGAGAGAGAGAGAGAGAGAGAGAGAGAGAGAGAGAGAGAGAGAGAGAGAGAATCAGTTACTCTATGTTAATATCAACAGGATTCATGGTTTTATGGAAGGATATTAAATTTCATAGAGAGAGAGAGAGAGAGAGAGAGAGAGAGAGAGAGAGAGAGAGAGAGAGAGAGAGAACTAGTTACTTATTTAAACGAACGAATCAACAGGATTATGGTTTATGGAAGGATATTAAATTTCATAGAGAGAGAGAGAGAGAGAGAGAGAGAGAGAGAGAGAGAGAGAGAGAGAGAGAGAGAGAACCAGTTACTATACCGTAAAACGAACGAATCAACAGGATTATGGTTTTATGGAAGGATATTAAATTTCATAGAGAGAGAGAGAGAGAGAGAGAGAGAGAGAGAGAGAGAGAGAGAACCAGTTACTATACTGTAAACGAACGAATCAACAGGATTATGGTTTTATGGAAGGATATTAAATTTCATAGAGAGAGAGAGAGAGAGAGAGAGAGAGAGAGAGAGAGAGAGAGAACCAGTTACTATACCGTAAACGAACGAATCAACAGGATTATGGTTTTATGGAAGGATATTAAATTTCATAGAGAGAGAGAGAGAGAGAGAGAGAGAGAGAGAGAGAGAGAGAGAGAGAGAGAGAGAGAGAGAGAACCAGTTACTATTTTGTAAACGTGAATCAACAGGATTATGGTTTTATGGAAGGATATTAAATTTCATAGAGAGAGAGAGAGAGAGAGAGAGAGAGAGAGAGAGAGAGAGAGAGAGAGAGAGAGAGAGAGTGAACCAGTTACTATACTGTAAACGAACGAATCAACAGGATTATGGTTTTATGGAAGGATATTAAATTTCATAGAGAGAGAGAGAGAGAGAGAGAGAGAGAGAGAGAGAGAGAGAGAGAGAGAGAGAGAGAGAATCAGTTACTCTACTTAAAAACGAACGAATCAACAGGATTACGGTTTATGGAAGGATATTAAATTTCATAGAGAGAGAGAGAGAGAGAGAGAGAGAGAGAGAGAGAGAGAGAGAGAGAGAGAGAGAGATCCCTTTTAGTTACTCTACCGTAAACGAACGAATCAACGGGGATTACGGTTTTATGGAAGGATATTAAATTTCATCAGAGAGAGAGAGAGAGAGAGAGAGAGAGAGAGAGAGAGAGAGAGAGAGAGAAGAGAGAGAGAGAACCAGTTACTATTTGTAAAACGAACGAATCAACAGGATTATGGTTTTATGGAAGGATATTAAATCAGCAGAGAGAGAGAGAGAGAGAGAGAGAGAGAGAGAGAGAAGAGAGAGAGAGAGAGAGAGAACCAGTTACTTACGGTTAAACGAACGAATCAACAGGATTACGGTTTTATGGAAGGATATTAAATTCGAAGAGAGAGAGAGAGAGAGAGAGAGAGAGAGAGAGAGAGAGAGAGAGAGAATTCTGTTTACTATACCTATAAACTAAACGAATCAACAGGATTATGGTTTTATGGAAGGATATTAAATTTCATGAGAGAGAGAGAGAGAGAGAGAGAGAGAGAGAGAGAGAGAGAGAGAGAGAGAACCAGTTACTATTATAAACGAACGAATCAACAGGATTATGGTTTTATGGAAGGATATTAAATTTCATAGAGAGAGAGAGAGAGAGAGAGAGAGAGAGAGAGAGAGAGAGAGAGAGAGAGAACCAGTTACTATACCGTAAACGAACGAATCAACAGGATTATGGTTTTATGGAAACATATTAAGTTTCCTTTAGGATAAAACGGAGGAAATTGCCACTTATATTTTTGTTTGAAGTAATATTTTATTTGTTACAACTTCCTTCTGGCTTTTGATATGTTTATATCTTTGTGATTCTTAACAGGCCCCGAAATGATAAAAACTTGATTTAAAGAGCTTTTATTTTTAATTGTGTCTGTAGACTGTTATCATACCAATCATATGTGCCCAAAGAATTACAGGAAAGCATACTGAATAGACTAGCCAATTTTCTCTAGCGTTTTATGCAGCATTTTGATCTCGACTCACCAACTAAGAGAGAGAGAGAGAGAGAGAGAGAGAGAGAGAGAGAGAGAGAGAGAGAGAGAGAGAGAGAGTTACTCTACTGTAAACAAACGAATCAATAGCATTATGGTTTTATGGAACGATTTTAAATTTCACTTAGGATAGAACAAAGGGAATTGCCACTTATTTTTTATTTGTTAAAATTGCCTTTCGGTATTTGATATATTTGTATCGTTGTGATTCTTAACAGGCGTCGAGATAATAAAAACCTTAGTTTAAAGAGTGATTTTTGTCAAGTGTGTCTGTACAGTAGACCTTAATCATTTTATGATAATAATATGCGCTCAAAGAATTACAGACAATTATCCTGAATAAACTAATCGGTTTTCTTATGTGTTGTAGAGCAATTTGATCTTGACTCATCAGCTAAAACAAGGTTACAGCGGAAACCCCTTCGTCCTATTTCGTTAAGTCAAGGTACGCTAGAAATTCTGGCACGGTTACGTGAATGGGCCTTTAATATCTGATAAAATTATCGTGCAAAATGCCCGGATATGATGCAATGGTCATCAGATAGCATAATAATGGATCATAAACGAGGCGGAACATAGGAATTCCAGAATGGGGAGAGTAGTTCATAAGTTCGTTTTTTTTTTTTTCGTGAGACAGAGTTTCTCTCTCTTTCGTACAAAGTTAACTATTAGTGGCTCTTGCTCTTTGCGGCTGTATATTATACGCACAATAAGGAATGAACAAGGAATAAGGAATAAAAAAGGAATCACACAAAACAGCAGCACATAATTCCTTGTTGCTCTACTGACGCTAAACGAACAATTTCATTATAATGAGTTACCATGTTATTTTTAATTCTTTATTCCGTGTTCAGGCTTAGATTTTATAAAGGAGAATTGATTGAACAATCCCCTCATACATTCCAGTGTAACTTCTTACGGACGAAACAAAACGTATCACGTTCTTGAATAGACAGACAGACGGACAGATACACACACGCAAACATAATGCTCTTAAAAACACTGATTTCAATACTGATTTTATTTGCTTAATTGTCTGGGCCCGAATAACATTGCACATATGCTGAAATAATGTGGGTTTTCTTTACAAAGTATATATACACTAAATTAAAATCCATATGGCAACTCAAAAATGGTAGGCTAAAAATAATATTCTATTTCCATAATAAAAGAGAGAGAGAGAGAGAGAGAGAGAGAGAGAGCCTCATTTTTAATGTAATCAGGTTATTACATATACCTGTAGTCAGGCAAACCTGTTTAGCGAGTTTGCAGTGACCCCTCTCTCTCAATTCCTCTCTCTTCTCATTTCAGTCTCTCTCTCTCTCTCTCAATTAGGCAAAGAATGCAAAGTGATTAAGGAAAGACTCTTCAGAACAAATCCCATGAATGCAGTTAGCAAAGGGAAGACTTTGCAAAATACGTATATTTTTACGTATATTGATATTAACCTAAAACTTGAATTACTGGTTAAATAACCTTAGTCGTTCAAGAGCTGCGTGTGTCTGTTACCTATTAGGCTTTAATAAGCCAGATAAAACTTTCGTCTTAGCTGGGAAAATGTCGTCGATCCTATCTTAAATGGCGGAAAAATTTTTTGGCTGAAAGATAGATAGGCAAATATTTTTTTTTTTACTTCCATGCATCAGTTACTTATATTGTGTTAGGCATGTCACGTTTATTACCTGTCCTTGAATAATGATTAATTTTCTGAATTTTTTAAAGTACATTTATGCAATAGATAATTTTTTTTTTAATGAAAGGTATCTTGTGCCATGTTAAAGCTGCGAAATATACATTCAGCTATTATGTTTCCTGTACGCTTCTTATACGGAAAACAGGTGTCACGCGTTCTTGAATAGATCCGTGAATGACCAAAGAGTGGTGTAATATGTAATATTGACGAGCGTTTATTCCTACTACGTGTAGTTTTGTTTTGCACTGTCTTTCGATAAAATATAAAGAAACAATAATGTGCGACACTCACGACGCGTATTTTGGCATATTTTTCTGAGCGCGAATTTTTGCTAATTTTCTAAAGAAGCCTCATTTTTAAATATCTTGAGTTTTTTTTATTTATTTGCGATTTGCACTCGAGTATTGAGCCGTAATTTCCACTATTTTCGTTTCAGTGATATAAGGTTGCTCTTAGTTAGGCTATTTGAACTCAAAGTTTCTTCACAAAGCTGAATCGTAGCAGCTCAATTACTTACTTTAGTCAAAGAAAAAGTTTCATATCGCCAATACGTGATCGAAGACAGAGGAACCTTGATGCCCAGTACAAAAAAAAAAAAAAAGTGACTAGGCTGAGAGGGCATCCAGCTACTTAACAAGCTGTCCTAGGAAGCACCAACAATTATACCGTAGCTCATTCTGAGCGAGATTTAATGTCTGTGTGACTGAAATAGGCTCTCATGTTTTCTTAAACGACTCGGTCAAATTGAAATGTCGCAACAGGAGCTCTGGGAAGGATGATGATTCTTCTTCTCAATTTGTTTACTTATCTATTCATTTGTTCATTTGTTTATTTTTACTTATTTATCCGGAATTGGGATTCTCACAGAGTTGGGCTGACTTGTCCCCGAACCTCTTCTAGTGGATAGGTTCCTGGAAAGATAGAAACGTACCTTATATTATTATATAATATCAATCAGCCCCAAGACAGGGGAAAAAGGTCAGGCATTCAATATATGTGTAATTAAATTATATATCATGGTGTAAATTTACAGTAAATATCAAACTGAGGTAGAAGAAATGTAGTTTTATGAGTACATATACCCAAGTTTTACTCTTTTAATTACGGGTTGAAAGTAGACAAGCATGAACTTAAATCCGTGAAAACCCGGTGTGGTTATTAAATAAGTATTCATTGTTAACAGTAATTGTTCTAATCAAACATCAGTTCCTCCAGAAGTTTACGCGTCTATTCCTGCTTAGAGAGATCATATTCTTATATCACGGCTGGGTGTATGAGGCATTGGACTTGAGTTTATCAGTCTGAAAAATCTTACCTTTCGTACGGTCCGTAAGGAAAGGAAGTGGGAAAGGGTTTTGGGGGGGGGGAGGCCGTGGGGAGAGACTGCAACGTCATCCCTTGCGTGCCAACGAAAGATAACCTCTCCGGTAGTCAACCACTGAAAAGAGAAACATTCGCTTGCCAAAAATTAATTGTATAAAAAAGTTAATTAATAACGGTGCCGTCATTGTTCTGGAATGACATAACAAAATCATTTCCTGTTCCACACATGCGGTTCCGATTGTCCAAACGAGTTGCGTACGTATCATGCCTTTGTCCCACTGTTTCGATGACTACGTTGCTGTTATTCCCTCGGTCACGTCTTTCAAGTCAAGCCTCGTTTCTCCAGGCGAGAGTCGACCTCCTACATCAGTATGCAGATCCCTTTGGCTCGAAAATAGTACCCGCTCCTCCCTGCTCTTCCACGCATATCGACCTTCTTATTTTTTCTCCCAGGTTAAGAGAGGTTTGCTCTTCGCACTGACATAAGTCTAGCAACAACATACATTCGGCTTTTTTTCTTTAGTGTTCTGTAAAAGAAAACTATTGTGCCGGCTTTGTCTGTCCGTCCCCACTTTTTTCTGTCCGCACTGGTTCTGTCCGCACTGTTTCTGTCCGCCCTCAGATCTTAAAAACTACTGAGGCTAGAGGGCTGCAAATTGGTATGTTGATTATCCACCCTCCAATCATCAAACTTACCAAATTGCAGCCCTCTAGCCTCAGTAGTTTTAATTTTTTAAAGTTTAAAGTTAGCCATAATCGTGCTTCTGGCAACGATATAGGGTAGGTCACCACAGGGGCGTGGTTAAAGTTTCATGGGCTGCGGTTCGTACAGCATTATACCGAACCCACCGAAAGACAGGTCTATTTTCGGTGGCTTTGATTATACGCCCTAGCGGCTGTACAGAAAACTCGATTGCGCCAAAGAAACTTCCGCGCATTTTTTTACTTGTTATTTATTATTTCACTGAGGCCAAGGTAGTTAACGCAGTTTTGGTAGTACATTAAAAGGTAGAGAACTAAGACACTATTGTTAAATCTTTTTACACAGACCTTATATATAAATATATATATACATATATATATTATATATATAATATATATATGCACATAATACATACGTACATACATACATATAAATACAGGCCTGTTGAACTGTATTAACTTATTGGATACAGGAAACTGCACAGATTTTGATGGTATTGCCTAATGTACTTGATTCAAGGTATTCTCAACTAGGTGTTTCCATACTCAGAAGGGTTGATGGGTGTAAATGCATTCACGCCCGCTGAGAGAGAGAGAGAGAGAGAGAGAGAGAGAGAGAGAGAGAGAGAGAATGATGCTATGAGGGGGTGGACACTAGTCCTTGCAATTTCATCCGGTCAAAGATTTTAATTTACAACATTCCACATTCAGTGTCACACTGATAAAGGTCACGGGTGGCTGAACATGTAGCCCAAACATACTTCGTGGGAAAAAGTTGACATTCCTTGGCACAGGAAAGTCACTGACGATCCGCTTAGTTTCAAAACATCGATTGTTATAGCTTAAACGTGACCCATTTCAAAGTCTTGAAAATCATTTGTCTTATGAAGTCCCTTGTATATAGAGTTTTATAGGTTCTGGTGAAAGAATATTAAATTTTCATCGGTTCTCGTGAAAGAATGTTAAATTTTCCTCGGTTCTCGTGAAAGAAGGTTAAATTTTCATCGGTTCTCGTGAAGAAGTTAAATTTTCATCGGTTCTCGTGAAAGAAGGTTAAATTTTCATCGGTTCTCGTGAAAGAATGTTAAATTTTCATCGGTTCTGGTGAAAGAATTTTAAATTTTCATCGGTTCTGGTGAAAGAATTTTAAATTTTCATCGGTTCTCGTGAAAGAATGTTATATTTTCATCGGTTCTCGTGAAAGAATGTTAAATTTTCATCGGTTCTGGTGAAAGAAGGTTAAATTTTCATCGGCACTGGTGAAAGAATATTAAATTTTAATCGGTTCTCGCGAAAGAATTTAAAATTTTCATCGGTTTTCTTGAAAGAATATTAAATTTTCATCGGTTCTGGTGAAAGAATATTAAATTTTCATCTGTTCTCGTGAAACTGTTAAATTTTCACCTATTTTCTTGAAAGAATGTTGCATTTTTACCGGTTCTCGTAAAAGAATGTTGAATTTCCAACGTTTCCTATGAAAGAATGTAAATTTTCAGTGGTTCTCGTGAATGAATGTTAAATTTTCAGCGGTTCTCGTGAATGAATGTTAAATTTTCAGTGTTGAACATTCTGGTGAATGAATGTTATTCACAGGTTCTCGTAAAAAATGTTGAATTTTCAGCGGTTCTCACGAGGGTGTTGAACATTCACTGGCTCTCACGAACGTGAAAGAATGTTAAATATTCACAGGTTCTCGTAAAAAATGTTGAATTTTCACAGGTTCTCCTGAAAATGTTGTATTTTTACTGGTTCTCATGAATTTGAATTTTCGCCGGTTTTTATTAATGTTGAATTTTAAGCGGTTCTCATGAAATAATGTTTCATTTTTAGCGATTCTCGTGAAAGAATGTTAAATTTACATAGGTTCTGTGAAAATGTTACATTTTCTGCGGTTCTCATGAAAGAATGTTGAATTTTCAACGGTTGTCATGAAAGAATGTTGAATGTCTAATAGCTGCAGTGGGAATAATTCTTCTGAATCTAAGAATGAACCTATTTAAACTATCAAAACATACAAATAATTTGTTTGTTAAAATAAACAAGTAAAAAATGCACCGAAGTTTCCTCGGCGCG
The DNA here is from genome assembly GCF_040412425.1 of Macrobrachium rosenbergii. NCBI lineage: Eukaryota > Metazoa > Arthropoda > Malacostraca > Decapoda > Palaemonidae > Macrobrachium > Macrobrachium rosenbergii. The sequence goes on along the minus strand of NC_089792.1, from coordinate 13,338,195 downwards.
TCGAGTTTTCTGTGCAGCGTATAGTGCTGTATGAAACTCTCAGTCACGCCCATGATTCTCAGCCGCTCCCATGAAACTTTCAGCCGCAGGCCGGTGGTGGCCTGTGTTGTTGTCACCTATGGTGCCAGACGCACAGTCATCGCTAACTTTAACTTAAATAAATAAAAAAAAAAAAAAACTACTGAGGCTAGAGGACTGCAATTTGGTATGTTTGATGATTGGAGGGTGGATGATTAACATAACAATTTGCAGCCCTCGAGCCTCCGTAGTTTTTAAGATCTGAGGGCGGACAGAAAGAGTGCGAATGGACAGACAAATAGCCATCTCAGTAGTTTTCTTTTACAGAAAACTAAAAAAAAAAAAAAAAAAAAACTAATTGTAAACATTCGATCACTGTAAACCCAATGATCGCCAGTCCTATTCCTTTTTTTTTTTTTTTTGCCTGACATACCTTCCTACATTCAATTTTACAACTAACGGTTATTTAAAAGTCACGCCTTGTTGGCTCGGCCAAACTAATTTCTTTTTACCTCGGAGATAAATCTCTGTATTGGTATGATAATACTCTCTCATACGAGGTCAAAGGTGGGTCATAAACGCTCTTATATCAACTAAAAGATTTTCGGATACGCCTTACAATATCTCGCCCATTCCAACTTACGATCGATAACCGTCTCTTGCGTTGCGATACTGTCGACCGCTGTATCGTAGATGCGTGCCGTGTCGAGCACTTTCAGAAAACCGATGAACTGTTTCTCAATAATTATTGCCAGCCCTTTTAAGCTGGAGTTGGTATCTTATCGAATGATGGCGTGCGTGTTGTGATTTTGAGTTTAATTATGAATGATGGCATGTGTGTTGTTTTTCTTAGTTATTATTATTATTATTATTATTATTATTATTATTATTATTATTATTATTATTATTTCAGTAAATGAAACCTATTCACATGGAACAAGCACACAGGGGCCATTGACTTGAAATTCAAGCTTCCAAAGAATGTTGGTTTCAACCTCACACGGCAGGCCCCACACTGCAGCAGTAACTGATTATGATGTACAGCCAGTGATTTTTCATGGCCCTGGGGAAGACGCGAACCCGCGACATTTGAGCGGCATGCCACGACACTAACCACTATTCCAGCGGACCAGCTAATCTTAAGAAAATTATGATTTCTGAAGATTAATCGTGATGACCTCATAGCATTATAAGAAACAACACAATCTTTCTAAGATGCGAAAAATGTCAGTGATTATAGCTGTATTCTCATTTTTA